>NC_052147.1:153040217-153092090 GCF_902713615.1 Scyliorhinus canicula
CTACCCCCCCAACTAGCCCGTCACTGATTCTAACTCTTAACCCCCCCAACTAGCCCAACACTGATTCTACCCCCCCCCCCCCAACTAGCCGTCACTGATTCTAAACCCCCAACTAGCCCAACACTGATTCTCCCCCCCCCACTAGCCCAACACTGATTCTAACCCCCCCCCCAACTAGCCCGTCACTGATTCTACCCCCCCCAACTAGCCCATCACTGATTCTAAACCCCCCAACTAGCCTAACACTGATTCTAACCCCCCCCCCACTAGCCCAACACTGATTCTAACCCCTCCCAACTAGCCCAACACTGATTCTACCCCCCCCAACTAGCCCATCACTGATTCTAACCCCAACTAGCCCGTCACTCATTCTACCCCCCCCCAACTACCCCGTCACTGATTCTAACTCTTCTCCCCCCCCCCCAACTAGCCCAACGCTGATTCTACCTCCCCCCCCCAACTAGCCCGTCACTGATTCTAAACCCCCCAACTAGCCCAACACTGATTCTAACCCCCCCCCCCCAACTAGCCCCACACTGATTCTACCCCCCCAACTAGCCCAACACTGATTCTACCCCCCCCCAACTAGCCCATCACTGATTCTAAACCCCCCAACTAGCCCAACACTGATTCTACCCCCCCCCAACTAGCCCAACACTGATTCTACCCCCCCCAACTAGCCCAACACTGATTCTACCCCCCCCCCCAACTAGCCCATCACTGATTCTAAACCCCCCAACTAGCCCAACACTAATTCTACCCCCCCCCAACTAGCCCAACACTGATTCTACCCCCCCCAACTAGCCCAACGCTGATTCTACCCCCCCTCAACTAGCCCAACACTGATTCTACCCCCCCCCCAACTAGCCCAACACTGATTCTAACCCCTCCCAACTAGCCCAACACTGATTCTACCCCCACCCCAACTAGCCCATCACTGATTCTAACCCCCCCCCCCCAACTAGCCCAACACTGATTCTACCCCCCCCCCCCCAACTAGCCCGTCACTGATTCTACCTCCCCAACTAGCCCAAACACTGATTCAACCCCCCCCCCCCCAACTAGCCCAACACTGATTCTACCCCCCCAACTACCCCCGGTCACTGATTCTACCCCCCCCAACTAGCCCAACACTGATTCTACCCCCCCCCCCCCCAACTAGCCCAACACTGATTCTACCCTCCCCCAACTAGCCCGTCACTGATTCTACCTCCCCAACTAGCCCAACACTGATTCTACCCCCCCCCCCCCAACTAGCCCGTCACTGATTCTACCTCCCCAACTAGCCCAACACTGATTCTACCCCCCCCCCCCAACTAGCCGTCACTGATTCTACCTCCCCAACTAGCCCAACACTGATTCTACCCCCCTAACTAGCCCAACACTGAGTCTACCCCCCCCCCCCAACTAGCCCAACACTGATTCTACCCCCCCCAACTAGCCCAACACTGATTCTAACCCCTCCCAACTAGCCCAACACTGATTCTACCCCCCCCAACTAGCCCAACACTGATTCTAACCCCCCAACTAGCCCGTCACTGATTCTACCCCCCCCCAACTAGCCCAACACTGATTCTACCCCCCCAACTAGCCCGTCACTGATTCTACCCCCCCCCCCAACTAGCCCGTCACTGATTCTAACCCCTCCCCGACTAGCCTACCCCTAATTCTACCCCTTACCCCTACAGCCTGACCCTGTACACACGCCCACCTCCTGACCCATTTCTTCAGAACCTATTCCACTGCCTTCAGTAAAGCCCAAATCATTTTATTTTCACAGTTACCAGAATACATTTATTTAAAGAAAGTATGTGGGGAAATGCCCCTCACCAAAGAGAGATTATTTTGTCACGAGCAGGGAGCGTCTTGAAAGGGGCGCTGATAAACTGAACAGGGAGCGTCTCGAAAAGAGCACTGCAAACCATAGCAGGGAGCGACCCTATTAGGGAGCATTGATAAATGGAGCAGGGAACATTTCTAAAGAAGCACTGGAAATTTAGGGAACGTCTCTAAAGGAGCACTGAAAGTCAGCGAGCCTGTCTGAAGGAGCACTAAGAAACAATGTTTAAAAAGCTGTTGCAACTATTCAATGAACATGGAGTGCCTATAAAGCACTGTCAGAGCAGAGTGTGTATGCCGCAGCGATTTCAGACCCACTCTGCACTCATCTCCTTATCCTGTGAGAAAAGCTTGTCTTTGTGTTTGCTAAGCTTTCTCTTTGTGATGTGTATGGTGGGTATTGCATTGGAGTAGTTATCTATCTACAGCTAACTTAACCCCTACACTGGATGGCAGTCTGTAAAAGGCATCACCCTCCCGAGGAGCTGCTGAGTGTGGCCACTTTATTCGAGTTACTCTGTGTCACGTGATGGATTGGATAGTGTTCCTATTGGTTCAGAAATTATCATCTGTGCACCAAGGCTGGGTTTTCTTAGGTGGTGAATGTCCATGGCGATTTTGGGGGAAGGGGCACATTCAGGACTCAACAACAAGAACTTCCATTTGCTTTTATTCTGCCTCCTTTTAAAATCTGATTTCTCCCACACTGCGGATAGGCATGGGGGGGGGGGGTTGCTTGGGCATCCCTGATGGGGGGCTCGGTCATCCCGGGGGGGGGGCTCGGTCATCCCGGAGGGGGGCTCGGTCATCCCGGAGGGGAGGCTCGGTCATCCCAGGGGGGCTCGATCATCCCAGGGGGGGCGCGGGCATCCCGGTGGGGCTCGGGCATCCCGGGGGGGGGGGGGGCTCGGGCATCCCGGGGGCGCCTGGGGCACCGTGGTTGTGGAAATTTCCTCGTAGTTGTTTGTGGACCCGGACAGTGAATTGACAGTGTGTGACTATGGGAGTTGTCAGAGCTCAACATTTGCATTCTCTCCAGCACTGGTTACTGATCTTGTCCCTAACCTGACCCAGAATGTGTCTGTCTGCGTATATGTGTGTCTGTCTGTTTCTGTCTGTATGAGTGCGCATGTAAGTTTGTATGTGCGTGTGCCTCTATCTCTGTCTGTTTGTGATTTTGTGTCTGTACTTGCGTTTCACACATTGGACAGTTTCTGACACTGTTTTAATATATACATGTACACACACAGACACGTACATGTACACACTTTTCCCCTAAGTTCCTGGGTGACATTGAGGGAGCTGGCATCCTAGTCTTGTCTGTGTTCAATACAGCTCAATGCTGGGACCCACTGCTTTATGGAGGTTCTGTTGGTTTTGTTAGTGTGAAAGAGTCTTTAGTCTTTCCAAACATTTGGGCAGCGCTCAGCACTGCGTATAAATCATTTCGCCACCTTGTACCTTTTTAATTAGGAAATAATGGTGCCAGCCTGGTTCCATTGAATCTAACCCAGAAGTGCCTCCGGAGTGGGGTTAGTTAGGATTGGAACACTCCTGGAGTCCTATTTGCATTTCCTGGGACATAAAGCTAGTCCTGGGTCCACAGCAGGACCAGACTTAGCAGAGACATTTCAAAGTAGAAAAGACAATATTTCCACATCAGCAACAAGGGTCCAGTATCTCCATAGTGACACCTGGGCCAGGTATATGGATCTGATCCCTGTCTAAAACCCTGGAGCAGAAATATGGAGCTCACTCGTGCCTCTATGTTCAGTCGCAATATAAACCCCCTGACCAGTTATTGAGAGCTGCAGGTGTCTGAATTTCCAGTGTTGGTAGATGGTTTATTGGTTTCTGTCTCCCACCCCTTCCCCACCACCTCCTCCATTCAAATCAGGCACAAAAACTACACCAGCCTCCAATCTCAGAAGCAATGCGACGCTGGCTCCAATAGCTAGGGATGGCGTTCCCTTCTGGCTCTCTCTCCTCAGGATCTGCCTACCCCCTAAAGGAATATTTGCGATCTTTGGGGCTTCACAGCCTCTGGGACAGAGTAGACTGCCAGGCGAGGAAAGTTTCCCCTGGACAGCTGGGGCCAGCTTCCACTTTGGAGACTGACAGTGAGGGAAATATAAGGGTTGGGAATTTGCTGCCTCTGTTGAACTTTAACCTCAGTTTAGATCAAGCTGCAGTTTCACCTTCAAAGGCATTGGGATCAATTCTTGGTGAATGTATAAATTCAAATCATTTGGGTTTTGTTTTACACATTTTGATTTTACAATCCTACATGGGCTTCCAACTGCCCTTTTTCCCTGTAGCCATATTTCAAGAGTGAGCCTGGTGTGATCTGGTGACCCCCCCCCCCCCCCCCCCCCTCCCAGGTGTGGTTGCAGGGGTTCTGAAACCTTCCCACTCCTTGTCTGATCCCGCAACATGGAGATGCTGGACTTGGGTTAACTGGACTAATTTCCCTATTAACAGTGCACCCAGCTACCTTGCCCCCACTCCCTCCAATGCTCCACAAGTGGGGACAGCCGTGGATCCTCATTCTCTATGGAAATTTAAACTGCTCGGTATGTATGTATGTGTGTGCGCGTGTGTGTTTGGTCCTCAGTCCTGGTGCTCGTGAACAATAAAATCAACCCGGTTTTGCCCAAAGAATGTTCCGCTGAAGCCAGAGTGATTAGAGAGGTGGATGTGATTGGAGCCTGTGTCTGCCTGACTGCTGACTTCACTGTGGGGGGAAGCCAGTTACCCACCTTCCTCAACCACACCCCCCATCTTAGCTGAAGTGATGAGCAGCACATCCACACATAGACTCCCCACTCTCTTCCCTATAGATTATGTCCAGACCTGAATGTTTCCTGTGTTCCCAACAGATGCTCAGAGACTAGGTGCTGCACTTTGGAGTGGGTGATTGTTGGAGCAGTGAAGGTGCCATCTAGCGGGAACTCAGCTGTTGACCGATGCATGTAAATCCGTCATTCTTTGAACAAAAAAGCTTTTTTTTTTAAATTAAAATGAACTATACTGTTAATGTAAGAGATGTGAATGTGATCTCGATCCTGTAAATACCTGTCACAGATTAAAGATTTTAAATGTGTAAATACAGGTGTATAAACATTCAGATCAGTCTGCAATGCAGAGAAATTATCTATCTGTAATCTCAGTACCTGGAATAAATACTGTGCTGTTTCTTGACACTGGGCTGCTGTAGTTTCTACTTGGCTGTGTTTTTTCCCCAGTTGAGTTTTGTCTACCTCGGAGCATAAGAACTAGGAGCAGGAGTAGGCCATCTGGCCCCTCGAGCCTGCTCCGCCATTCAATTAGATCATGGCTGATCTTTTGTGGACTCAGCTCCACTTTCCAGCCCGAACACCATAACCCTTAATCCCTTTATTCTTCAAAAAACTATCTATCTTTACCTTAAAAACATGTAATGAAGGAGCCTCAACTGCTTCACTGGGCAAGGAATTCCATAGATTCACAACCCTTTGGGTGAAGAAGTTCCTCCTAAACTCAGTCCTAAATCTACTTCCCCTTATTTTGAGGCTATGTCCCCTAGTTCTGCTGTCACCCGCCAGTGGAAACAACCTGCCCGCATCTATCCTATCTATTCCCTTCATAATTTTAAATGTTTCTATAAGATCCCCCCTCATCCTTCTAAATTCCAATGTGTACAGTCCCAGTCTACTCAACCTCTCCTCATAATCCAACTCCTTCAGCTCTGGGATTAACCTAGTGAATCTCCTCTGCACACCCTCCAGCGCCAGTACGTCCTTTCTCAGATAAGGAGACCAAAACTGAACACAATACTCCAGGTGTGGCCTCACTAACACCGTATACAATTGCAACATAACCTCCCTAGTCTTAAACTCCATCCCTCTAGCAATGAAGGACAAAATTCCATTTGCCGCCTTAATCACCTGTTGCACTTGTAAACCAACCTTCTGTGACTCATGCACTAGCACACCCAAGTCTCTCTGAACAGCGGCATGCTTTAATATTTTATCATTTAAATAATAATCCCATTTGCTGTTGTTCCTACCAAAATGGATAACCTCACATTTGTCAACATTGTATTCCATCTGCCAGACCCTAGCCCATTCACTTAACCTATCCAAATCCCTCTGCAGACTTCCAGTATCCTCTGCACTTTTCGCTTTACCACTCATCTTAGTGTCATCTGCAAACTTGGACACATTGCCCTTGATGTGCTGTATTACGCTCCCAGACCAGATTCCCAACAGTGGCTGGAATACCCCAATATTTAATTTTAATTTTGAGAGACTGTGAGGAAAGGCTACCTCTCTCCAGCAGTGATTTCACGCAAAATAGGGATATGCTAGATTAAAACAAATTTTATTACTAATAGTGTTAAAATATCTTCAACATCACACCGGAATTACCCCTTAAACAATGCTAATCAATGCAGTGACACAATAACCCTTAACTGCTATCTTTACTCCCATTCAAACAACAAAACCATCTCCGATCCCAATCCACTTTTAAATACAGTTAGCACGCAGGAATACTTGCTGTACAGAGATGTCTTGGATACTTTACTTTGAGAAAAAGAGATCTTTTGAGATTGCTTTAAAGAAAAAGATCTGACCCTGCCAGAATAACAATCTTTGGCCCACTGCGTCTGCACCGGCCAATGCCATTCCCCTGACTTGCGTTTCTTCTGTAGCCTGGTGGTCTCGGTCACTGAACTGGTAAACCACATACCTAGAGCAATGCTCTGGGGTCCAAGGCTTGAAATCCCACCGCAGTAGATGGTAAACAGTCCTGTGGCAGGCATGGGTGAGCTGAAAAATTAGCAGCGGCCATGGCTCAGTTGGTAGCACTCTAGTCCCCAGGTCAGAAGGTCGTGGGTTCAAGTCCCATTCAAGAGTGTTTTTCTCAGGGAAATGCCCTCGGTGCCCTTTTGCACTGCACAGAGGGGCTTCCTGCATGTGCTGCTACTGCGCACCATTCCTCGCCCTCACCCACTATCCGGGCACACTTGGTTGCCATCTGGCAGCGGAGGTTCTTCTATGGAAGAGTCCTCTCCGTTAATATCAGGGGGCTGGGGTAGAGGGAATTGCATGCAACTCATACAACTATAGATTGGATCGGTTCATGGACTCCCAAGATAACTGTCCTTTTTGCAGCTTGTGGAGTCTGTGGACCATGGGTATATAGGTTGCTTTAAACTGAACTCCCTATTAATAAACGGTTGCAGCTCTTATTTTACTTTCTAATGAGAGTCGCTAGTCCGGTAATCGGAGGTATTGAAATACAATTTTATTGCTAATTATTCAGTTGAATATACTCGGTTAAGAACTGAAACAAAACTTTAGAAATGAAATATAAAACGATACATCGAGGGGCCAAACTCATGGCAAAACGCATAAAACATAAAAGCATAAATAAATCACTTTAAACACCACCAAATATGATTCAAGTATTCAGGCATGCAGGAATTCAAGAACAGGACCTCAACCGGGATGTCAGACTTTTCAGGGAATTCTTAACTCTGGTCTAATCCCTCATTTACTCCCATTGGTTTCTAATTCTCAGCTGAGACCTCTTGGTTTGTTCAAATGGATGTCTGTTACTTAGAGGATGATTTATTAATTAAACATTGGACATCACTTAAGATTGACTGGTGCCTATCAAAACTAGCTCAGCGTCTGCATGCACAGTCTTAGGAAAATTACTGGATATGTTTCTCACGCCACAGCTCAGCCCAGAGCCCTTGCAGTAACTGATTAGTTGATACATTCTTGTTGCTGAATACACTGGCATACAATGGTGGATTCATCATGTGGAATATTGATTGAAACAATGTCTGAATTCCTACGGTCAAGACACTTTTAATAATTTTTACCTCTCTGCAACATCATTCAATTAGCCCCTAAAACTATGAATAAATCAATACTCTATCACACACACACACACACACACACAAGTTAATTACATTCCACTGCGTGCAGCCTGGGGACAGCAATGGCCCTTGTGTATCTCAGCCAATGATTTGTGAGGTATTCCGCTCATGGGTCGAAGCATTTGGGGATTGTTAGAAAATCACTCCAGTACATCCCAGTCCCATAGAATCCGAACAATGCAGAGGGAGGCCATTCGGCCCATTGAGTCGACAGTCACCCTCCAAAAGAGCATCCCAGGTAAGCCCTATCCTCGTAACCCCCGCCTAACCTGCACATCTTTGAACCATGGGAGGAAACAGGAGCACCTGGACGAAACTCACCCAGACACGGGGAGAATGTGCAAGCTCCACACAAAGAGAAGAAACAACAGAAATAAGAACAGAGGGCAGCACGGTGGGGCAATGGTTAGCATTGTTGCCTATGGCTCTGAGGACCCGGGTTTGATCCCAGCCCCGGGTTACTGCCTGTGTGGAGTTTGCACATTCTCCCAGTGTCTGTGTGGGTTTCACCCCCACAACCCAAAGATGTGCAGGTTAGGTGGATTAGCCACGCTAAATTGCTCCTTAATGGGAAACAAATTTATTGAGTACTCTAAATTTATATATTTTTAAATAAGAGCAGAAAATGCTAGATTTTTGCCACCGACTTCCAGTGGTGGCCATGGAGTGGTCATGATTGCACACTTGGTGGCTCTTGTTCAAGGTGGTGTGTGAGTGCCCAGGGAAGGTAATACTCCTCTGGTGAATCTGATGCATGCATCAGAGAACAAGAAGTGCCATGAGAAAGAGAGCGCAGCTGGAACAGGGCAGTTTTCATGGTGAACCACAGTTTAAGATGTGGAGGGTGAGGGGGAAGCACTGCCCACCCAGTGGTTGATGGAGCAACTAGTGGAGTTTTAAAATAATAAGTTCCATCAGCAAAGGAAGGAGGCCTCGGAAGACCTGCCTAAAGTGGTGGAGCCACCTAGGGCGGTGATTGAGGGAGTCAGGCAGAGGTTGGTGGCTCAGGACCTGGCGATACAGACGGTGGAGGAGGCTGTGGGGGAACAAGTGGAGCAGATGACCTTGCTGGTGCAGGCATTGGGGATGGAGGTGGACAGCCAGAAGAGGCTAAGAGAGTTGAAGGACCTGGAGAATCGGTGACAGAATCTGATGGTGTCGAGGGAGCAGGCGTCACCAAGTTTGTGGTGAGAATGTTGAAGCATATGATGGGGAAGGGGCCTTTGATCGGCCCTTCGAGGTGGACCGGGTGCACAGGGTGCTGAGGAGGAGGTGGGGGAGCCGCCAAGGGTGATGTTAATGTGGTTGCACTGTTTCCTGTCCAAGGAGAAGATTTTGCAGTGGGCGAGGCAGACCAGGAGGTGCACCTGGGAAGGGAGTGAGCTGGGGATCTATCAGGACCCTGGGTACAGAGCTGGCGAAGAGGAGGGCAGGTTCAGCTGGGTAACGGCTGCCCTCTTCAAGAAGGGAGTGAAGTTTGAGGTTATGTATCCTGCCCTCTTGTGGGTGACTTATCAGAAGCAGGAGTTTTATTTTGACTTGCTGGAGGAGGCGATGATCTTTATGAGAGATCGTGGATTGGGAGGAGGCTGAGGACACTGAACGTTTGGAGAGGAGCTTTCTGTTTATAGTGAAATGCCTGGGGTGCGTATTTTAGGGTGAGTTTCGACAGACGGTGGCGACTGTGCTATTTATTGTTCTTTGTTTGGGGGACACCATGCTAGCTGGGCGGGCTGGTTAATGGAAGTGAAGTGGGGGTGTGGTGAACCACTGTGTACGCTTGTATTAGGGGATGTAAGGTAGGACCTGTACTACAGGTTCGCCGGTAGCCCCTGCCGGCTGGCTCCGCCCACTAGGAGCTGTATAAATATGCGTGTCCTACATTGATCTGCCATTTCGCCAGCTGCAGTAGGAGGCCACACACATCTGACTGCAATAAAGCCACTGTTGTACCCAATCTGAGTCTTTGTGCAATTGATGATGCATCAATTTATTGCAGTCAGATTTTCAACAAAATGGGTATCAGAATTAAACCAGATCGCCTTCAGCTGGATCCGCACTAACCCAACGCCAGAAAGGACTTAAAGCACTGGCTAGCTTGTTTTGAGGCCTACATCAACGCTGCGACCCTCACGCCAATGGAGGCTGAGAAGATACAGGTCTTGTATTCCAGGTTGAGCTCCAACATGTTCCCGTTGATCCAGGACGCCCCGAGTTACGCGGAAGCGATGACACTCATAAAAGAAAACTACGCGCAGAAACCGAACACGATCTTCTCCAGGCACATACTCGCCACTCGCTCTCAACTCCCTGGTGAGCCAATCGAAGACTTCTGGCGGGCCCTAATCCCACTCGTCCAGGACTGTGACTGTCAGGCCGTTACGGCCACCGAACATTCTAATCTCCTCATGCACGATGCATTCGTGACGGGGATTGCGTCGGACCCCATCCAACAACGACTACTGGAAGGGGCCACGCTCGACCTTGCGGAGACAAAAGCTTTAGCGCTCTCCATGACGGTTGCATCCCGTAATGTCCAGGCCTACGCCGCTCACCACGCGGCCCACTCGTCCTACTCCTCCTGGTCCCTGCAAACGACCCCCCCAGCTGGGGCCCTGCCTAGTCAATACGCTTGCGCCGCACGCCAATCCGCGCACCCCGGGGGTCCCCGCTGATACTTCTGTGGTCAACAGAAGCACCCCCGCCAACGCTGACCGGCCTGCGCCGCCACTTGCAAGTCCTATAGCAAAAAGGGCCACATCGCAGCAGTGTGCCAGGCCCGCGCAGTGGCCGCTATCGCTCCCTCCCCCCTGCCAAACGCACAATGGGCGCGCCACCATCTTCTCCTCCCTGGGGCCACGTGCGGCCAGTGGGCGCCACCATCTCCTCCCCCTCAGTCCACGTGGAGCCCATGGGCGCCATCATCTTGCCCAGTGCCACCAACATGCATCCCATGGGCGCTGCCATCTTGTCCTGCCCCTGCAATGGGCCCCGCCATTTTGTTCCCCGCAGGACCTCCGGACGCCGCCATCTTGTCTTCCCACGGGGCTGGAACGCCAACTACATCCCACGATCTGGATCGCCGACGCTCTCCATCCGAAACCTCTGATGACCACCCGCAGCTCGCCTCGATGACGCTGGACCAGTCTCATCCACACAACCTGGCCACTGCATCGACAATGGTGAAAATCAACGGCCACGTGACCTCTTGCCTGCTGGACTCCGGGAGCACCGAAAGCTTCATACACCCAGATACGGTAAGGCGCTGCTCCCTCGCGGTTCACCCCGCCAATCAACGGATCTCCCTGGCCTTCGGATCCCACTCTGTCCCGATCCGAGGATTCTGTACGGTCACTCTCACTGTTCAGGGCTTAGAATTCAGCAGTTCCCGTCTCTACGTCCTCCCTAACCGCTGCGCTACACTATTGCTGGGCCTGGATTTCCAGTGCAATCTCCAGAGCCTCACCCTCAAATTCGGCGGGCCCCTACCTCCACTCACCGTTTGCGGCCTCGCAACCCTCAATATTGACCCCCCCCCCTCCCTCTTTGCCAATCTAACTGCGGGTTGCAAACCCGTTGCCACCAGGAGCAGACAGTACAGTGCCCAGGACAAGGCCTTCATCAGGTCCGAGGTCCAGCGGCTGCTTCGGGAGGGTATCATCGAGGCCAGCAATAGCCCCAGGAGAGCTCAAGTGGTAGTAATAAAAATGGGGGAGAAACACAGAATGGTTGTGGACTACAGCCAGACCATCAATCGGTACACGCAGCTCGACGCGTACCCCCTCCCACGCATATCTGATATGGTCAATCAGATTGCACAGTACCGGGTCTTCTCAACAATTGACCTGAAATCCGCCTACCACCAGCTCCCCATCCGGAAATCAGACCGTCCATACACTGCCTTCGAGGCGGACGATCGGCTCTATCACTTTCTTAGGGTTCCCTTCGGCTTCACTAACGGGGTCTCGGTCTTCCAAAGGGAGATGGGCCGAATGGTCGACCGGTACGGTTTGCGGGCCACGTTTCCGTACTTAGATAATGTCACCATCTGCGGCAATGATCAGCAGGACCACGAATCCAACCTTGCCAAATTTCTCCACACCGCCTCTCTCCTCAACCTTACGTATAATAAAGAGAAGTGTGTGTTCAGCACGACCCGCCTAGCCATCCTCGGCTATGTAGTCCAAAACAGGACTTCTGGGGCCCGATCCCGACCGCATGCGCCCCCTCATGGAGCTCCCCCTCCCCCACTGCCCCAAGGCCATCAAACGCTGCCTGGGATTCTTCTCGTACTACGCCCAGTGGGTCCCAAACTATGCGGACAAGGCCCGCCCACTCATACAATCCACTCAATTTCCCCTCGCGGCCGAGGCACAACATGCCTTCACCCGTATCAGAGCAGACAGAGCCAAGGCCGGGATGCATACAGTAGACGAGACACTGCCCTTTCAAGTAGAAAGCGACGCTTCAGATGTCGCCCTTGCCGCCACTCTAAATCAGGCAGGCAGACCCGTGGCATTCTTTTCCAGCACCCTTCATGCCTCTGAAATCCGGCACTCATCCGTCAAAAAAGAGGCCCAAGCTATTGTTGAAGCTGTGCGGCGTTGGAGGCATTACCTGGCCGGCAGGAGGTTCACTCTCCTCACTAACCAACAGTCGGTAGCCTTCATGTTCAACAACACGCAGCGGGGCAAGATCAAAAATGATAAAATCTTGCGGTGGAGAATCGAGCTCTCCACCTATAATTACGAGATTTTGTATCGCCCCGGCAAACTCAATTTATTGCAGTCAGATGTGTGGCCTCTTACTGCAGCTGGCGAAATGCTCGGCACGCTCCCGGGGTCATCTGACTACAGGCCAGCACCAGCACCGCCAGCACCAACGTCGGTGACACCAGCACCGACATTGCCGCCACCGTTACGTCGCTCCCAGCGAATTGTCAAAGCACCGGATCGACTGAACCTCTGATGGGCACCGGACCATCAAAATGGACATTTTTTTCCTTCCCCACTCATTTTATAAGACACTGTACATAATTCACAACATTGTATATAGTTCCACACCACCCCCGCCGGACTCATTTTTAACAGGGGGTGAATGTGGTGAACCACTGTGTACACCTGTATTAGGGGATGTAAGGTAGGACCTGTACTACAGGTTCACCGGTAGCCCCTGCTGGCTGGCTCCGCCCACTAGGAGCTGTATAAATATGCGTGTCCTCCATTGATCTGCCATTTCGCCAGCTGCAGTAGGAGGCCACACATCTGACTGCAATAAAGCCACAGTTGTACCCAATCTGAGTCTTTGTGCAATTGATTGTGCATCAGGTGGATTGCCAGGAGGAAGGGGCGGGTGAGTTCTTTGTTTGGGGGAGGGGAAGGGGGGGTTGCTGACATGGGTGTGGCTGGTGAGGCACAGTTGAGAAGGGGGAGATGGCAGTGGACATTCTAGGGTGAACCTGGAGGGGCAGGTGACGCGGCCCGGGGCAGGTGACGTGGGCCAGGGGCAGGTGACGCGGGCCCGGGGCAGGTGACGTGGGCCAGGGGCAGGTGACGCGGGCCAGAGTCTGGCCCAAGAAGCAGTAGGGCTGATCCGTAGGGGAGGGGTGCAGGGAGCCCCCGACCAGGCTGGACACGCGGAATGGGCAAGGGTCGAATGGGCCAGTTAAACAATTGCGTGTGTTCATGCACTGGATGGGTCTGAAGGCAGCCGTGGTGTTTCTGCAGGTGACGCACCTGAAGTTGAGGGATCAGACGAGGCTGAGGAAGGGATGGGTGGGGCAAGTGTTCCACTTGGGGCTGGATATGAAGACAAGGGGAGTGGCGGTGTTGGTCAATAAGAGGGTAGCATTTGAAGTGAGAAGCATCGTGGCTGATCCGGGGGGATGTATGTGGTGGTTAGTGGGAAGCTGGAGGGGATGCCAGTTGTCCTGGTAATTGTTTATGCCCCGAACTGGGATGATGTGGATATCATGAGGTGGGTGTCAGGGAGGATTCTGGATTTAGACACATGCCGGTTGATTATGGTGGGGGGTGAGATTTTAATAATGTCCTGAACCTGAGCCTGGACCGGTCGAGTCCGAAGTCGTTGAGGTCGGCAGTGGTTAGGGAGCTGAGGGGATTCATGGAGCACATAGGCGGAGTAAACCTGTGAAGATTTGGGAGGCCGAGGGCGAAGCAGTTTTTATTCCTCTCTCATGTGCACCGGGTGTATTCCTGGATCGATTTTCATCATGGACAAGGCGCTGTTGGCAGGGGTGACTGACTCGGGGTATTTGGCGATCGTGGTCTCTGACCATGCGCCTCGCTGGGTGGATTTGCAGGAGGTTCAGGAGGAGGCCCAATTCTGGCAGAATTCCTGAGTTTAGGGAAGATCAAGTTCACTCTGCGGGGGTCGGTAGAAGGGTTCATTTGGAGGGGGAAACCGTTCATCAATTTCTTGAAGAAGGATTGAGGGGTCAGTGAGGGGGGTAAGGGGTTACCAAGGGGAAGGCGGGACGTGGTTGAGGGCCAGTATCAGGGGGGCTGGAGATTGGGGTTGTTTGTTGGCTTGATGTGATATCCTTCTGATGCTCTTCAGTTGCTTTTTCACATTTTGTATATATACATATATTTTAGTAAAAAGCCTTCAATAAAAATATTTTTAAAAAGAATTTTCACATTCTCCCCGTGTTTGCGTGGGTTTTGCCCCACAACCTAAAGATAGACATAGACATAGAACAGTACAGCACAGAACAGGCCCTTCGGCCCTCGATGTTGTGCCGAACAATGATCACCCCACTTAAACCCACGTAACCCGTATACCCGTAACCCAACAATCCCCCCATTAACCTTACACTACGGGCAATTTAGCATGGCCAATCCACCTAACCCGCACATCTTTGGACTGTGGGAGGAAACCGGAGCACCCGGAGGAAACCCACGCACACACGGGGAGGACGTGCAGACTCCACACAGACAGTGACCCAGCCGGGAATTGAACCTGGGACCCTGGAGCTGTGAAGCATTGATGCTAACCACCATGCTACCGTGAGACCCGTGGAGGGTAGGTGGATTGTCCACACTAAATTGCCCCTTAATTGGAAAAAATGAATTGGGTACTCTAAATTTATATTTTAAAAAATGTTGCCACCTATCCCCCAACATAGAACTCATAGGATCCTTACAGTTCAGAAGGAGGTCGTTCAGCCCATCGAATCTGTTCAAAAAGCACAGGGAGAGAGCTCAGTCAAAAAAGTGCGGAGAGGAGAGAGTTCTGTTCAGAAAGCGCGGCAGAGAGGTGAGAGTTCATTTTAAATATCATCCCGGCCACAGTGATCTCCTGGACTCGTTTTGATTGTCCCAAGGAGTCGGAGAGGAATTTCCCTGAATTTTTCCCATATTGGCCCTGGGTTTTTAACTCTGGTTTTTTCGCCTCTCCCTGGAGATCACACGGTCTGGATCGGGGGTGGAGATTAGTCTGCAGGATTAGAAGTCGAACACTGCAAAACGAATTGATAAAATAATTAACTAGATAGTGATAGCAGGGCAGGTGATGTGCTGTAGCTGTATGATGTAGGAACTGTGGCAGATCCCATTGCGGACTGCAGTGACCAAATCTGCAGCAAGTGTTGGCTGCTCGAGGAATTTTGGCTCAGAATTGACAAGCTGGAATCTGAGCTTCGGACACTGGCACATCCGGGAGAAGGCACTTTGTTTCAGGAGGCGGTCACACCACATAGATTAGGTACTTCAAAGTCGGTCAGGGACAGCAGGGTGTAATGACTGCAGGTGAGGCAGGTAGAGGGATCCTGAATGCAGGAATGGAGGAGCCTCAGCTCTTGACCTTGTCAATGGGTACGAGGTACTTGCTCCCTGTGTGGATGAGGAAGGGCTTTAGGGAGGATGAGCTCGCCGACCACTGCACCGTGATACAGGAGGCCATTCAAGCGAGGGGAGCAAAAAGACAAGTGGTAGTTGTAGCGGATTCTATAATTAGGGGGATTGATAACATCTTTTGTAAGCAAGATCGAGAGTCCCTCATAGTATGTTGCCTGCTCGGTGCCAGGGTGAGGGAGCCTCTGACCAGCTTAAAGGATCCAGTTGTCGTGGTCCACATTGAGAGAAACAACATAGGCAAGACTTGGAAAGAGGACCGTGTTTGAGGATTATCAGGCACTAGGAACTAAATTAAAGAACAGATCCTCAAGAGTTACAATTCCAGGATTACTACTCGAGTGACATGGGAATTGGCATAGGGATGGGAAAATTAGGACGTAAACAAGTGGCCGAAGGAGCGATGCAGGAAAGAGGGGTAATGTCATAGGGCATTGTCATTAGTGTTGGAACAGGAGGGATCTGTACTGTTGGGACGTCTTCACCTGAACCGATCTGGGACCAGTGTTCCAGCAGAAAGGGCAAATAGGGTGGCAACAAGGACTTTAAACTAGCAAATGGGGAGGGGGGGGGGGGGGGGGGGGGGGGGCTGGGTGAAACTACAGGAAGAATAATGGTTAATGAGAAGCAAAGCAACGGGTTAGCATGTGGGGAGGAGGGAACATGCTCTTAAGTTATGAAAAAAGTTAAACGGAAGAAGAACTCAGGAAATGTTACTAATAGAGGTGTTAGGATTCAAAAAGTAGGTAAAAAAACTAGCAGAAGGGCAGTTTACTTGAATGCTAAGTGCATTTGAAACAAGATAAATGTGTTGACGGCAGAAATCATCGCGAATGATTACCGATGATGACCATGGTGTGAGTGGTCACATATTTGCCAACTCCCGCACGAGGTGTTTTTTTCGATCCTTTTTCCCAGTTGTCGGGTAGATGTTTTCGAGGAAAACGGTGCAGAGGTGGTGGCGGAAAGCTATACACCACTGGTGAGGCCAGTGGGTGCATCAATGCACCAGAAGTGGGTCTAGAAGGAAGGAGCTGTAGAAGCTAGACACTCTTCATGCGACACAGCGGAAGATGGCGGAGGTAAAGGGTCGGCCCTACCAGCCCAATGGTCGACGGAGCAGTTGGTGGACTTTCTGAATGAAAAGTTCAGCCATCAGAGTAGGGAGGCTCAGGAGGACCTGGCAAAGGTGATAGATCCGCTGAAAGCAGCGATTGGCCGTGTGGAACTGAGGCTGGAGACCCAGAGCCAAGTGATCCAGAAGGTGGAGGAGGCAGTGGGGGAGCAGGAGGAGAAGCTTACCTCGTTTGCAGCTGACATTGGGATGCTGAGGGAGACTCTGAAGCAGGTCAAGGAAAAAGTGGAGGATTTGGAGAACTGCTCCCAGAGGCAGAATCTGAGAATAGTGGGGCTGCTGGAGGGCATCGAGGGAGCAGAAGCAGGCTCTTGTGTGGCCAAGATGTTAGAGAAGTTAATGGGGATGGGGGCCTTCGACCGGCCCCTGGAGGTCGATCGAGCGCATAGGGCACTTATGAGGAAGCAGCAGGCAAATGAGCTGCCGAGGGCGATGGTGGTGAGGCTACACCGGTTTCCTGCGATGGGCCAGGCAGACGAGGAGATGTACCTGGGAAGGCAACTAGCTTCGTGTATATCAGGACCTGTGCACGGAACTGGCTAAAGAAGAGAGTCGGATTCAACCGGTCAAGGTGGCCTCCTTAAGAAGGGGGTGAAGTTTGGGATGCTGTACTGGGCCCGCCTTTGGGTGACCCACAACGGCCATGGCTATACTTTGGAACACCGAGGAGGCAATGGAGTTCATAGAATCATAGAATTTACAGTGCAGAAGGAGGCCATTCGGCCCATTGAGTCTGCACCGGCTCTTGAAAAGAGCACCCTACCCAAGCCCACACCCCAACCCTATCCCCATAACCCAATCCCCATAATCCAGTAACCCCACCCAACATTGAGGGCAATTTGGACACTAAGGGCAATTTATCATGGCCAATCCACCTAACCTGCACATCTTTGGACTGTGGGAGGAAACCGGAGCACCCGGAGGAAACCCACGCACACACGGGGAGAACGTGCAGACTCCGCACAGACAGTGACCCAAGCTGGGAATCGAACCTGGGACCCTGGAGCTGCGAAGCAATTGTGCTAACTACTATGCTACCATGCTGCCCCTTGTTCTTGAGAGACAATCAGCTGGCAGGAGAGGGAGGACATTGAACTGTGGAGGGAATGTGAGGTAGTGTTTTCCCTGCCCCTCTTTCTGCTGAATTGTGCTGGGTCCTTTTGTCTTGGGTGATGGCCAGGAGAGAACGTTTCTTTTCTTAGAGGCTGTTTTGTTCTGTCACGGGTGGGAGTCCGGAGGACGGTGGAGGGCGAGTGCACCTTTTTTTTCTTCGTTACAGTGTTATTGTTGTTTGCACCATGATGGAGTGCAAGCGGGGGAAGGAGAATATCAGTGGGGGGGGTAGGATGGTTGGTGACATGGGCGGGGGCTGCCAGGCTAGCTGGGAGAGCTAGTTCATGGGAGCACAGTAGCACAGCTGGGGAGGGGAGGGGGGGGGGCGGCGATCAGATGGTTAGAGTTGTAGAGGTGGGGCAGCACGGTGGTGCAGTGGTTAGCACTGCTGCCTCACGGCGCTGAGGTCCCAGGTTCGATCCCGGCTCTGGGTCACTGTCTGTGTGGAGTTTGCACATTCTCCCTATGTTTGTGTGGGTTTCACCCCACAACCCAAAGATGTGCAGCGTAGCTGGATTGAACACACTAAATTGCCCCTTAATTGAAAAAATTTAATTGGGTACTCTAAATTTATTTATTTTTAAATGGAAAGGGGGATGGGATTGTTGTTTTGTACAGGGGAGTGGGGGGGGGGGGGGAGAACTGCTGACGGGGGTGGGTTTGTCGAAGAGCAATAAGGAGGGAGTTGGTGACGGTGGACACCCGAGGGCGGGCCTGGTGGGCTGCGGGCCGCAGGCAGGCCCAAGAAGGCTTATGGTTGATCGGCAAGGGAGGGGGCAGGTGCCTCCCCCCCCCCCCCCCCCCCTTCCCGGACCAGGTTGGTCACATGGAATGCATGGGGGCTAAGTGGGCCAGTCAAACGGTCGCGCGTGTTAATAATAATAATCTTTATTAGTGTCACAAGTAGGCTTATATTAACACTGCAATGAAGTTACTGTGAAAATACCCTCGTTGCCACATTCCGGCACCTGTTCTGGTACACTGAGGGAGAATTAAGCATGTCCAAAATACCTAACAGCATGTCTTTCAGGACTTGTGGGAGGAAAGCAGAGCACCCGGAGGATATCCACGCGACACAGGGAAACGTGCAGACTCTGCACAGACAGTGACCCAAGCCGGGAATCGAATCTTGACGTTGTGAAGCAATTGTGCTAACTACTGTGCTACTGTGCCGTCTATCGTGACCAGATGTGTTCACACATCTGAGGAGTTTGAAGGCTGATGTTGCATTTCTACAGGAATCACATTTGAAGATTGGGGACCAGGTTAGGCTGAGGAAGGGGTGGATTGGACAGGTTTTCCATTCGGGGTTGGATTTGTAGACACGGGGAGTGGCAATGCTAATAAATAAGCGGGTAGCATTTGAAGTGGGAAATATAGTGACAGATCCAGGGGGAAGGGTTGTGATGGTGAGTGGGAAATTGGAGGGGATGTTTATGCCCCAAATTTATGGTGAATGTTTATGCCCCTAAATTGGGATGATGTCCCCCAAATTGGGGGGGGGGAGGGGGAATGCAGCATTTTTTGGATGGGCTGGAATTCCCCAAAGTTGAGGAGGATTTGGTAGACGGGTTGGGAGCACCCATTGGACTGGTTGAGGTGCTGGACGGTATGGGGGCGATGTGAGGTGACCTTGATCAGACCAGAAGGCAGAAGGCAAGCAAGGAAGAAACAGCCAGCGAGAATCACCTTGGCAAAGAGGAACCAGAGGGACTCAGGGATCGGATCTACAGCTTACCAACCACCTTTGCGGGTAGTATAGTCGAAGCCTGGGTGTTTCTTGTATGTATAGTGGGTAATTTACAGGTTAACTATATTTAATAAAGTGTGTTGCGTTATATCTCTGTTCTACTTTGTTCTACTCATAAATAAAGACACCTGGGTAAACTTTAAGGAGCTGGTTGAAGCATCTGAATTGGACCAGATGGGGTTTGTAAAAGATATACTTTTGTCAGCTAACATCAGGCAACTGTTAAACGTCATAATAATGCCCTTGGATGGACAGAATGTGAAGGTGGCGGTCGCAATGGATGCGGGAAGGCCTTTGATCGGGTAAGGTGGGAGTATTTTTGGGAGGTATTGGGCGTTTGGGTTTGGGCAGAATTGTGGGTTAGATTTGATTGTTGTACCAGGCGCCAGTGGTGAGTGCAAGAACGAATCAGGTGAGTGTGGGGTGTTTTATGCTGTACCGTGGGACGAGACAGGGATGCCCAGTCTCCCCATTGCTCTTCGTCTTGGCGATAGAGTCACTGGCAATGGTGCTTAGAGAGTCAAGGGGTTGGAAAGGGATAGTAGGGGGGGGTGTGGAGCGGGGGCGGAGCGGGGGGGGGATGGAGCAGGGGGGATGGAGCATAGGTTTCATTATAGGCGGATGACCTATTGCTGTATAAATCGGACCCACTGGAAAGCATAGGGGATAGTATGGACACTTTGGTGGAAGTCAGCCAGTTTTCAGTCAGTACCACAGTGGTTAGCACGGTTGCTTCAAGCGCCAGGGTCCCAGGTTCAATTCCCGCTTGGTCACTGTCTGTGTGGAGTCACGTTCTCCCCGTGTCTGCGTGGGTTTCCTCCAGGTGATCCCGTTTCCTCCCACAGTCCAAAGATTTTTTTTTTCTTTTTATATATTTAGTGTACCCAATTAATTTTTTCCAATTAAGCGGCAATTTAGTGTAGCCAATCCACCTAACCTGCACATCTTTGGGTTGTGGGGGCGAAACCCATGCAAACACTTGGAGAATGTGCAAACTCCACACGGACAGTGACCCAGAGCCGGGATCGAACCTGGGACCTCGGCGCCGTGAGGCTACAGGGCTAACCCACCGTGCCACCATGCTGCCCCACAGTCCAAAGATGTGCAGGTTAGGTTGATTGGCCATGCTAAATTGCCCTTAGTGTCCAAAAAAGAAAGGTTCGGTGGGGTTACTAGGTTACGGGAATAGGGTAGAGGTCTGGGGCTTAAATGGGGTACTCTTTCCAAGGGCCGGTGCAGACTTGATGGACCGAGTCTCTTCCTTCTGCACTGTAAATTCTATGTTCTGGGTATAAGTTAAACATGAAGAAGAGTGAGGTAAGCGAGGAGGCTGGATGAGCTGTGATTAAGGTAGTGGGGGTGAGTTTCAGGTGCGGGGGTGGGAGCAACTACACAAATTGAATCTGGCCCGGCTGGTTGAGTAAATGAAGGGGGATTTTAAGAGGTGGACATGCTTCCACTGTCACTGGTGGGGCCGGTGCAGTCCGTGAAGATGACTGTGCTCCCAAGGCTTCTGTTCGTATTCCAGAACCACCTGATTATTACCTCAAAGGCCTTCTTTAGGAATCCTGTTGATCTCGGGATTTATGGAGTGGGTAAAGCCCGATGAGTAAAGAAGGTGCTGTTGGAAAGGGAGTGATTGGGAAGTGGGTGGGGCCTGGTCTTGCCAAATGTTATGAATTATTACTGGGTGGTAATTATAGCCATGGTATAGAAGTGGGTTGAGGGTGAGGGGTCGGTTATGGGAGCTTATGGAGGCAGTCTCATGTAAGGGCACTAGCCTGGGTGCACTGTTGACAGCACCTCTGCCGTACTCCACAAGGCCGGTGGTGGTGGCAGCAGCCCCTGAGGCTGGAGGGGGGGGGGGGTCTTGATTTTGGCTCCAATATGGTGCTGCAGTTTCCTCCCACAGCCCAAAGATGTGCGGGTTAGGTGAATTGGCTGTTCTATATTGCCCTTGGTGTACCAAAAAAGATTAAGTTGGGTTGCGGGAATAGGATGGACTTGGGTAGGGTGCTCTTTCCAAGGGTCGGTGCAGACTCGATGGGCCAAATGGCCTCCTTCAGCACTGTAAATTCTATGAAATGGGTGTTTTTCTAGTTGGCGATCTGTGGCTAGTGGTGTACCTCAGGGAGCAGTTTTGGGACCACAATTGTTAACAATTTACATAGATGATTTGGAGTTGGGGACCAAGTGTATTATGCTAAAGGTTTTTTTTTAAATTTAGAGTGCCGAATTCATTTTTTCCAATTAAGGGGCAATTTTAGCGTGGCCAATCCACCTAGCCTGCACATCTTTGGGTTGTGGGGCGAAACCCACGTAAACACTAGGAGAATAAGCAAACTCCACACGGTCAGTGACCCAGAGCCAGGATTGAACCCGGGACCTTGGTGCCATGAGACCACAGTGCTAACCACTGTACCACCATGCTGCCTTATATTGTGACAAAGTTTGCAGATGACACTAAGTTGAGTGGTGAAGTATGCAGAGGACACTGAAAGTCTGCAGAGGGATAAAGATAAGGTAAGTGAGTGGGCTAGGGTCTGGCAGATGGAGTTCAATGGTGGGTAAATGTGAGGTCATCCATTTTGGTAGGAATAACAGCAAACTGGACTATTATTTAAATGGTAAAAAAATAGCAGCATGCTGCTGTGCAGAGGGAGCTGGGTGTCCTTGAGTATTATTCACAAAAAGTTGGTTTGCAGGTGCAGCAGGTAATTCAGAAGGCAAATGGAATTTTGTCCTTCATTGCTAGAGGGATGGAGATAAAAAACAGGGAGATTATGTTGCACCTGTATAGGGTGCTGGTGAGGCCACACCTGGCCTATTGTGTACAGTTCTGGTCTCCTTACTTGCGAAAGAATGTATTGGCACTGGAGGGTGTGCAGAGGAGATTCACTTGATTGATTCCAGAGTTGAGAGGATTGGCTTATGAAGAGAGGTGAGTGGATTGGATTGGAATTTAGAAGATTGAGCGGGAATCTGATAGAAACATGTTCAATAAGAAGGGAATAGTTAAGATAGAAGCAGGGAGGTTGTTTCCACTGGCAGGTGAAACTAGAACTAGGGGGCATAGCCTCAAAATAAGGGGAAGTAGATTTAGGACTGAGTTGAGGAGGAACTTCTTCGCCCAAAGAATTGTGAATCTGTGGGATTCCCTGTCCAGTGAAGTAGTTGAGGCTACCTCGCTGGATGTTTTTAAGGAAAAGATAGATAGATTTTTGAATAATAATGAAATTAAGGGTTATGGTGAGTGGTCAGGTATGTGGAGCTGAGTCCACAAAAAGATCAGCCATGACCTTACTGAACGGCGGAGCAGTCTCGAGGGGCCAGATGGCCTACTCCTGCTCCCATATCTTATGTTCTTATGCTCTGACCCTCTGAAAGAGCACCCTACCTAAACCCACCCCCACCCTATACCCACAACCCACTCCCCCACCCTATACCCACAACCCTCATCTAACCTGCAGAACTTTAGACTGTGGGAGGAAACCGGAGTACCCGGAGGAAACCCAAGCAGAAACGGGGAGAAAATGCAAACTCCACGCAGTCTCCCAAGACTGGAATTGAATCCGGGTCCTTGGCCAATCAGTCGACACCCATCATCAGCAATTAACAATGAGATGGTGGCGCAGTGGTTAGCGTGCTCCCGTACGGTGCTGAGGACCCAGGCCACTCTCCGTGTGGCACATTCTCCCCATGTTTGCGTGGGTCTCACCCCCACAACCAAAAGAAGTGCAGGGTAGGTGGATTGCACCTTGATTGAGAAAAAAAAGGATTGGTACTCTAAATTGATTCATAAAAATCAATGAACAATGAGGTGGAAGGTGTGATCAATAATCAATTCCCCCAGTTTCCCTGTCTGTATCGCTCCCTTACACACAGCTCCACTCCTAAGCAACAGCTGGTCCTTTCACACAGCCCCGCCCCCTAGCACAGCCCCGCCCCTGACAGACCCGCCCCCTGATACAGCCACGCCCCTCGCACCGCCCCCTGACAGAGCCCCGCCCCCGGACACACAGCCCCGCCCCTGACAGACCCGCCCCCTGATACAGCCACGCCCCTCGCACCGCCCCCTGACAGAGCCCCGCCCCCGGACACACAGCCCCGCCCCTGACAGACCCGCCTCCTGATACAGCCACGCCCCTCGCACCGCCCCCTGACACAGCCCCGCCCCCGGACACAGGGCCCCGCCCCCTGACAGCCCCGCCCCCTGTCAGCCTCACCTCTCACACACACAGCCCTGTCACCTGCCCCACAGGTCCGCCGCCTGGCACGTAGCCCCGCGCCCTGACACTGCCCCGCCTCTTCGCACGCAGCCCGCCCCATCACACATAGCCCCGCCCCCTGACAGAGCCCCGCCCCCGGACACACAGCCCCGCCCCCAAACACACAGCCTGCCCCCCGGACAGAGTCCCGGCCCTCACACACAGCCCCGCCCCCCCCACACACCGCCCCGCCCCCCCACACACCGCCCCGCCCCCCCACACACCGCCCCGCCCCCCCCACACGGTCCCCCTCCTCACACTCAGCCGACCCTCACACACAGTCCCCTCATACAGCCCCGCCCCCCACACAGCCCCGCCCCCCCCACAGCCCCGCCCCCCCCACACACCGCCCCGCCCTCTCACACGGTCCCCCCTCCTCACACTCAGCCGACCCTCACACACAGTCCCCTCATACAGCCCCGCCCCCTCACAGTCCCCCATCACTCACAGCCCGCCCCCTGTCACACAGGCCCGCCCCCTCAAACAGAACTCCGCCCCCTGCACGCAGCCCCGCCTCCTCGTTGTCATTGGATGGTTGGAGCCGAGTGTTGGCTGTGATTGGTTAGTGTTTGCCGCTTGCTGATTGGCTGCTCCTGATCTTTGGCCTGCAGGCGGCGGGAAGAAGATGAGGCCTCGGCAGCTCCGGTTCGTCGGAGACCGGGAGGTTGTCGAGCTGATCCGGGAGAGGCGACAGGGTGAGCCCTGTTGTATTCGGGAGTCTTCCCGCTTGATACAGTATACCGGATTCCCCACCCCGTCCCCCCAACTTCCAATTAAGTACCTATCTGTTATAAACTATGTAGCATTGTACGCTATGGTGTTTCAAGTGCCCATCTAAATGCTTCTTAGCACGGTAGCACAGTTGCTTCACAGTTCCAGGGTCCCTAGGTTTGATTCCTGCTTGGGTCACTCTCTTCTAGGAGTCTGCACGTTATCCCCGTGTCTGTGTGGGTTCCCACCACCATCTGGGTGAAAGGTCTTCCTCAAATCTCTCATGTTCTAACTCCTGATAACTTGCTTCCACACTCTTTTTCCAAGGGCAAAAAGGTGCAGTCCCTCGAACTAGGATAGGTCACTATGCTCTGCATGTGGTTTAACCCAGGCTTTGTGTAGCTGTAGTATTCTACATATTCTACCCCTCTAGGTATACTGGCTAACATTCCATTCCACCTCCCAGGTACCGGGCATTGGCAACCATGGACCTCCACCTAATTGGTCCATGTTGATGCTTGGCAGCATACTTCAATGGTTTGCTGTTGTCTTTACAGAATAGTTGACCAGACAACTCTCCCTCTCTTGCTGCCTGCCGTCAGGTGTGTTGGAAGGATTTATGAGTTGATACTCAACCTGTTTCGCCACGTTATGAATGCACCTTCCTCGGCCATCAGGTCCTGGAGTGGAACTGGAACCTGGAGCTTCTGGCTCAGGCAGGGATGCTAACCCCTGCTCCACAATGCATCCCTAACTTTCTATTAGTCTTTTCAATTTTTCTATCTGCCACTATGTTTAATAATTTGTGTGGAGACAAATCTCTGGACCCCACTGTTTCTAGCTTCTCGTCATTTAACAGTAATTCAGATTTATCTTTCCTTAATCCAAACCCCTCCCTTTCCTCTGCAATCCATCTCACATATCTACGCACCCACTGTACATCTCATTGTGTCTTTGAAATTTTCTACTCCATGCTACCTGTTAGTGTCACCAATCTGTGTGCTATCAGCAATCATGGATGTGGCGTTCTTTCATTTTACACAAGCCATTAATAAATATGGGTAAAAGGCAGCATGGTGGCACAGTGGGTTAGCCCTGCTGCCTCATGGCACCGAGGTCCCAGGTTTGATCCTGGCTCTGGGTCACTGTCCATGTGGAGTTTGCACATTCTCCCCATGTTTGTGTGGGTTTTGCCCCCCCCCCAACCCAAAGATGTGCAGGCTAGGTGGATTGCCCACGCTAAATTGCCCCTTAATTGGAAAAAATGAATTGGGCACTCTAAATTTAAAAAAATAAAAATAAATATGGGTAATTTTTGAGGCTCCTATCACAGAACTTTGGTGGAATGTGTCCAATCCCTGGCTTCCAATTTGACCGTTATCCAGACTTGATGCCTGATCAATCTCCTAACAATAAATTCCATCAAACTGTAATTTGAGCAATTGGAAAGTGGACCCACTGTGATCATCTTATGGCTATAAACTCTTCACTGGCATGTCTGCTGATTCAGTCACATTATTCAAATTCAGTTATACTCATTGAACATGACATGCCCCTTTTCACAAAGTAATATTGGTTCTCTCCAATCACCTCACATTTCACTCAATTACTCCAGTCTTTATTCCAGTGTTTTCCCACTAGAGGTGCTGGGCTTAACTGGTTTGTAATTTTTTTGCATTCCTCTTTCTCACCTTTCTCAATATTGTCATGTGAAAGTCCCTGGAGAAAAGTGTGTTTCATCAAACGGTTCAGTGATGTCATTGTGTGATGGAGGTGGAATGTGATTCTGTCCTTCACTTTCGTTTTGAGCTGGGAGCTGCTGAGCGTTTTAGTTTCGCTTTCAGTTTGAGAACTGCATTCAAACAAGGAGCTGTATATCTCCTCTCTCTAAAGAATGTCCTCCAAATCATTTGATGATTTCAAACTAATACTTGTTTCTGTAGATAATTTAAACTTACTGTTTTTGCTAAAAGGGTATTTGACTTATGGATGTTGTTTGGAAAGTTATTAAGGGTTACCTATAGAGTATTATATCTGGGGATTATCAGTGTTGGTAGTTGATCAGATGTTTACTGTGTGTTTATAAAATATTAACTGGATTCATAGAATAAACATTGTTTTGTTTTTAAAATACTTTTAGTTCTCCCTTGCATCACACCTTTACACTTGTAAAGTGGGCCCTTGTGCTCCCATAACCAAAATCTGTTCAAAGTTGTGCGTCAGGTGAACTCCATGATATACTTTGGTGTTCTCTAAACCCTGGCCCATATCTCCTTTGTGGCTTTGTCAGGTTTTTGTTTTATATTTTATTGCAGTTCATTCAGAGGTCGTGCAACATAAAAGGTATTGTTACATAGTGTGCTTTCTGTTTTTCTGTATAAATCTGTTTCTCTGGTGTGCATTTCCGTGTCACACTTGTGTGCTGTCTCCCCCACCTCCGTTACCCCTTAACTGTAGTTCTCTTGTACATATTTGCCTTTACCATGTATCTCTCCCTGTTCTCTCTCCTTGTGTTCATTCTGCTTCCCTGCTCCTGTTTGCCAGTTTACTGCAATGACTGCATCGCTTTTTTTAAATAATTTTTTTTTTAAATAAAAAATTTAGAGTACCCAATTATTTTTTTTCCAATTAAGGGGAAATTTAGCATGGCCAATCCGCCTACCCTGCACATCTTTAGTTTAAAAATAAATTTAAGAGTACCCAATTATTTCTTTTCCAATTAAGGGGCAATTTAGCGTGGCCAATCCACCTAACCTGCGCATCTTTTGGGCTGTTGGGGTGAGACCCACGCAGATACGGAGAATGTGCAAACTTCACACACAGTGGCCCAAGGCCGGGTTCGAACCAGGGTTCTTAGCACCGCTTCATTATAAAGGGACTCTACAGTACCACAGTTTCTTGATGACTTTTCGGGTATTAATGAGTTTCTTGACTCCTTTTTCCAGGTATTACCCAGAAAAACAATGCGCCTCGGGCACTGGTAATTGTGAAGAAAGCTTCCCAGAAATGGGAGAAGGTGGAGGAAGATCTGGAGAGTTTGGAAACCTTCAGAGAGCGTGATTATGTGGAGGCCCTTGGAGTAGACGACTCAGGTACTGGATATACCTTGAGCTGTTCACACATTTCTGCCAAGGGAGTTGGTGGTGTAACCAATAATGTCTCTAGTAGATTTGAGGTTGGTGAGCAAGACCAGGTTGGAAAGCAGTTATTCTAGGTTCAGAGGGAGGGGTCAGTGTGCTGATACAGGGATTCACAGCTGTATACAATGTCATGTTTCGGTAACAAGAGTCCTGCAATCTGATGAAATACCAGGAGCCTTGGAGCAGAATCTGTTCAACACCATATTTCTGAAGTTGCTGCATTTGCAGAAACTGAGCTGCAGACAGTCAGTGACTGAGAGGCCACCTGTCCATGGACATTGATAAAATCTGAATGGTTTGTGTTTGCAGGTTGCCAGGGTGACTCCGCTGATGGGTTCGCTGCAGCCGGCCGCGCTGTATTTACCTTTCAAACCATCAAAAAGGCAGACAAGATGGCCAAGCTGGGTGAGTTTGTACTGTTTCATCCAGGTGTGTGAGAGAGAGACACGATGAGGAAAGCAAGTCTCCCCAGGCAAGGGCGAGTGACTGAGCTGTCAGTCTGCAACCAGCCAATAAAATCCTTTTCCTGGTCTTAGCCCATCATAGGGACATTACCAGCTTTCAATATTCAGATTCAGCATAGAACATTACAATACGGATGGTAAGGTGGTGCGTGGTTAGCACTGCTGCCTCACGGCGCTGAGGACCCGGGTTTGATCCCAGCCCCGGGATCACTGTCCATATGGAGTTTGCACATTCTCCCTGTGCCTGCCTGGGTCTCGCCCCCACAACTCAAAGATGTGCAGGGTAGGTGCATAGGCCAAGGTACATTGCCCTTTTTAAAAAAAAAAAAGAACATTACAATACAGCAGAGGCTTAGATACAGAGTAAAGCTTCCTCTACATTGTCCTCATCAAACACTCCAGGATAGGTACATCGCGAGGTTAGATATAGAGAAACCTCCCTCTACACTGTCTCCATCAAACACTCCCAGGGCAGGTACAGCACGGGGTTAGATACAGCGAAAATCTCCCTCCACACTGCCCCCATCAAACACTCTTAAGGACAGGTACAGCGTGGGGTTGGATACAGAATAAAGCTCCCTCTACCCCAGTGTTTTTCAAACTTTTTTTCCCGGGACCTACGCTGGCCAACCTTCGGGACCCACTCCACATTCGCTATCCCAGTCTATCCTGAGTCAAGGCCGTGTTTGGGACACAAAAGTATTCTTGCCTAGGCAAGGGAAGGAAGGAAAAACATCTAGTTTTCCTGTTCATAATGACTATGCAGTAGTCCCTGGGGAATGGAGTTTATGTCAGCATTGAGTGAGGACAGGATCAGACATGCACAGCTGTGATTGATGTCCTCCTGTTGATGAAAATTCACTGTCCAGGGCCACACATGAAAGATACTGGAGGTATTATGTGAATCATTAATCCTTGGTGGAAGGACATTTTCATAGAACTTACAGTGCAGAAGGAGGCCATTTGGCCCATCGAGTCTGCACTGGCTCTTGGAAAGAGCACCCTACCCAAGACCACACCTCCACCCGATCCCCATAACCCAGTAACCCCACCCAACACTGGGCAATTTTGGACACTAAGGGCAATTTAGCATGGCCAATCCACCTAACCTGCACATCTTTGGACTGTGTGGGAGGAAACTGGAGCCACCCGGAGGAAACCCATACAGACACGGGGAGAACGTGCAGACTCAGCACAGACAGTGACCCAAGCCGGGAATCGAACCTAGGACCCTGGAGCTGCGAAGCAATTATGCTAACCACCATGCTACCGTGCTGCCCCATGTATACATTAAATTAATGGCCTATTGTCACTGGGTGCTCTATCTTGGACGCTGAGTACTTGCATGTTTCTTGACGAAGGTGCCCGTGAAGCAGAGGACCAACCGCAACGTCTTGCTGGGATATTTTCTCTGGGGCTCATAAGAACATTCACCTTTTCAAAGTCAAAGATTCGGGTCACCAGCAAGCGACACCAATATTCCTTTCCCCAGACCACGTCTAGGTTTTACAAGGTTCCGATTTTCACAAATCGGCTCCACACTCCTGCTTGTTGAAAACATTCAGTCCAAATACAAACCACCAGCTGCATCATTTCCCATCAATACGCGGGGAACTTGTGCAGAATTGGCGCCTTCCCCACCCACCATGACCAGAGTATATTGCCCATCGGGATTGGTTTTCAGAAGACTTTCCAATTATATAGACCAAAACTCAAAGCACTGAAAAGGAAACATTTTTGGAAATGTTGCTTTATTCCAATGCGTTGTAAGTGAAGCTTGTTTTTTTAATTAAAACTAACCGCCAACGACAGTAAGTTGCTCACTGTCAGGCAAACCTTTGACCGGAAAGGAGTGAAAAATCAAGTGGCTCCTTTGAATTTGATATTCGGTTCCAAAATCTGGTACGGTTGCAAGGACAAGGAAATGAAAGATCTTTCTACCTGTCTTTCAATCAAACATTCCTTTGTGCTTACAGAGAAAGTGCTCCAGGGATTGCTGCTATGCTAACAGAGAGAGGGTGGTGCTGTTGGGAAGAGAACGGATTTTGAAGCATTTATGTGGCAGCTGGAGCTGGGCAATCGCTGAGAAGCCTTTGGAGCTTGTTGGGTAGCTTGATGCAAGGACGTGTGTGTGCTGGGGCTGTGGCACACTTACACCCTTCAGTGGTGTTACCTCTGAGCTTGAGTCTTCTTGAAAAATACATTTAGAATACCCAATTCTTTTGTTTTCAATTAAGGGGCAATTTAGCGTGGCCAATCCACCCAACCTGCACATCTTTGGATTGTGGGGGTGAGACCCACGCTGACACGGGGAGAATGTGCAAACTCCACACGGACAGTGACCCGGGTCCGGGATCGAACCCGGGTCCTCGGTAGCCTGGGGCAGCAGTGCTAACCACTGCCAGCCAGCTTCATACTGAGTCAATGGCTTGTTAAATTCTTGCTCTAACAGGGGAGCGGCTTCTCTCTGATATACAGTAAGAAGTCATACAACACCAGGTTAATTTCCAACATGTTTGTTTCGGATCACTCGCTTTTGAAGCGCAGCTTCTTCCTCAGGTGAATGAGGAATATCCAGAATTGTTACCGGCTGTGTGTATTCCACGACCCTTCTGTCACCCCGGGTGGGTCGCGTCTCACACTTAGAAAAACCCTGCTCTACACTGTCCCCATCAAACACCCCCAGGACAGGTACAGCACAGGGTTAGATACAGGGTAAAGCTCCCTCTACACTGTCCCCATCAAACACTCCCAGGACAGGTACAGCACAGGGTTAGATACAGAGTAAAGCTCCCTCTACACTGTCCCCATCAAACACCCCCAGGACAGGTACAGCACAGGGTTAGATACAGAGTAAAGCTCCCTCTACACTGTCCCCATCAAACATGGAATACTGGGCTAGGTACAGGTAGGAAAGTAGGTGGGGGACACGTGGGAGAGTTGTGGAGAGTGACCCCTTTCTATGGGTGGGGATGGAGGTGTCTCTAACAACCCTCTTTCCCCGGATTGGGTCTTGGGTGGATGATTGAGACCGTTTGATATTTCAGTCGCTCATCCATCCTATTTTGACTCGCAGCTTCTGAACTCGCCCGGACGCCTGGGAAAAGTGTCAAGCTCTGTGCAGCCGAGAGGGGATTGGCAACAGATCAGGCTGGAAAACGAGGTGAGTCGACCGATCCTGACTAACTTTGAATCGCATGATACAACTGGACAACAGGCTGTAGCAATGTTTAATAAGCAGGGTAATGACTACATTGTAATAAATGCTGCTGTCCTTAATCCCTGCTTGTATAGATATCACTGTTTCTCAGCGTCTGGGCACTGTTGGCAGGCTGCGCAACTATGAAGGCACCACAGCTGACTGCCTTCACTCTGAGCTTTGCCTTTCACTCTTTTTGCCTCCCTAAATCCCCATCACCGTAGCATCTACCTACATTCTCATCTCCAGCTCCCACCTTCAGTATCACAGGACAGTGATCAGGTTCTGGACTCTAGGCTGACACTGGCTTTCCTGTCTCTCTCCTAACCTGGAGCACCGCGGCGCGGAGGGGCCCCGCTCCTTCCCATGCGGGGCGCGGAGGGGCCCCGCTCCTTCCCTTGCGGGGCGCGGAGGGGCCCCGCTCCTTCCCTTGCGCGGCGCGGAGGGGCCCCGCTCCTTCCCTTGCGCGGCGCGGAGGGGCCCCGCTCCTTCCCTTGCGCGGCGCGGAGGGGCCCCGCTCCTTCCCTGGCGGGGCGCGGAGGGGCCCCGCTCCTTCCCTTGCGCGGCGCGGAGGGGCCCCTCTCCTTCCCTTGCGCGGCGCGGAGGGGCCCCGCTCCTTCCCTTGCGTGGCGCGGAGGGGCCCCGCTCCTTCCCTTGCGCGGCGCGGAGGGGCCCCGCTCCTTCCCTTGCGCGGCGCGGAGGGGCCCCGCTCCTTCCCTTGCGCGGCGCGGAGGGGCCCCGCTCCTTCCCTTGCGCGGCGCGGAGGGGCCCCGCTCCTTCCCTTGCGCGGCGCGGAGGGACCCCGCTCCTTCCCTTGCGCGGCGCGGAGGGACCCCCGCTCCTTTTCCTTGCGCGGCGCGGAGGGGCCCCGCTCCTTCCCTTGCGCGGCGCGGAGGGGCCCCGCTCCTTCCCTTGCGCGGCGCGGAGGGGCCCCGCTCCTTCCCTTGCGCGGCGCGGAGGGGCCCAGCTCCTTCCCTTGCGCGGCGCGGAGGGGCCCCGCTCCTTCCCTTGCGCGGCGCGGAGGGGCCCCGCTCCTTCCCTTGCGCGGCGCGGAAGGGCCCCGCTCCTTCCCTTGCGCGGCGCGGAGGGGCCCCGCTCCTTCCCTTGCGCGGCGCGGAGGGGGCCCCGCTCCTTCCCTTGCGCGGCGCGGAGGGGCCCAGCTCCTTCCCTTGCGCGGCGCGGAGGGGCCCCGCTCCTTACCTTGCGCGGCGCGGAGGGGCCCCGCTCCTTCCCTTGCGCGGCGCGGAGGGGCCCCGCTCCTTCCCTTGCGCGGCGCGGAGGGGCCCCGCTCCTTCCCTTGCGCGGCGCGGAGGGGCCCCGCTCCTTCCCTTGCGCGGCGCGGAGGGGCCCCGCTCCTTCCCTTGCGCGGCGCGGAGGGGCCCCGCTCCTTCCCTTGCGCGGCGCGGAGGGGCCCCGCTCCTTCCCTTGCGCGGCGCGGAGGGGCCCCGCTCCTTCCCTTGCGCGGCGCGGAGGGGCCCCGCTCCTTCCCTTGCGCGGCGCGGAGGGGCCCCCGCTCCTTCCCTTGCGCGGCGCGGAGGGGCCCCGCTCCTTCCCTTGCGCGGCGCGGAGGGGCCCCGCTCCTTCCCTTGCGCGGCGCGGAGGGGCCCCGCTCCTTCCCTTGCGCGGCGCGGAGGGGCCCCGCTCCTTCCCTTGCGCGGCGCGGAGGGGCCCCGCTCCTTCCCTTGCGCGGCGCGGAGGGGCCCCGCTCCTTCCCTTGCGCGGCGCGGAGGGGCCCCGCTCCTTCCCTTGCGCGGCGCGGAGGGGCCCCGCTCCTTCCCTTGCGCGGCGCGGAGGGGCCCCGCTCCTTCCCTTGCGCGGCGCGGAGGGGCCCCGCTCCTTCCCTTGCGCGGCGCGGAGGGGCCCCGCTCCTTCCCTTGCGCGGCGCGGAGGGGCCCCGCTCCTTCCCTTGCGCGGCGCGGAGGGGCCCCGCTCCTTCCCTTGCGCGGCGCGGAGGGGCCCCGCTCCTTCCCTTGCGCGGCGCGGAGGGGGCCCCGCTCTTTCCCTTGCGCGGCGCGGAGGGGCCCCGCTCCTTCCCTTGCGCGGCGCGGAGGGGCCCCGCTCCTTCCCTTGCGCGGCGCGGAGGGGCCCCGCTTCTTCCCTTGCGCGGCGCGGAGGGGCCCCGCTCCTTCCCATGCGGGGCGCGGAGGGGCCCCGCTCCTTCCCTTGCGGGGCGCGGAGGGGCCCCGCTCCTTCCCTTGCGCGGCGCGGAGGGGCCCCGCTCCTTCCCTTGCGTGGCGCGGAGGGGCCCCGCTCCTTCCCTTGCGCGGCGCGGAGGGGCCCCGCTCCTTCCCTGGCGGGGCGCGGAGGGGCCCCGCTCCTTCCCTTGCGCGGCGCGGAGGGGCCCCTCTCCTTCCCTTGCGCGGCGCGGAGGGGCCCCGCTCCTTCCCTTGCGTGGCGCGGAGGGGCCCCGCTCCTTCCCTTGCGCGGCGCGGAGGGGCCCCGCTCCTTCCCTTGCGCGGCGCGGAGGGGCCCCGCTCCTTCCCTTGCGCGGCGCGGAGGGGCCCCGCTCCTTCCCTTGCGCGGCGCGGAGGGGCCCCGCTCCTTCCCTTGCGCGGCGCGGAGGGGCCCCGCTCCTTCCCTTGTGCGGCGCGGTGGGGCCCCGCTCCTTCCCTTGCGCGGCGCGGAGGGGCCCCGCTCCTTCCCTTGCGCGGCGCGGAGGGGCCCCGCTCCTTCCCTTGCGCGGCGCGGAGGGGCCCCGCTCCTTCCCATGCGGGCCGAGGAGGGGCCCCGCTCCTTCCCTTGCGCGGCGCGGAGGAACCGCCTTAATCCCTCAGCAGTCACCCAGTCTCAGCATCGCAGCCATTCAAATGTCTTCTTACTGCCCTCTGTGTTACAGTCGCTGAGGTTGAACAAATCTCTTTTTTTTCCCCCAGGACATTCGATCCAGAGCAAGACCCCGTCAAAGGTTAGCAAGGAGCAGCCCGCCAGCTTGTCCGCCTGCATTGCCCTGGAGTTAGAGAGTAACAAATCTCAGAGCTGCATGGGATCAATCATGGCAACCTGCAGAATCGACCTTGCCCCATGAATCCATGCTGTACCTGTCCTGGGAGTGTTTGACGGGGACAGTGTCGAGGGAGCTTTACTCTGTATCTAACCCTGTGCTGTACCTGTCCTGGGAGTGTTTGATGGGGACAGTGTCGAGGGAGCTTTACTCTGTATCTAACCCCATGTTGTACCTGTCCTGGGAGTGTTTGATGGGGACAGTGTAGAGGGAGCTTTACTCTGTATCTAACCCCATGTTGTACCTGTCCTGAGAGGGTTTGATGGGGACAGTGAAGAGGGAGCTTTACTCTGTGTTTAACCCTGTCCTCACTCCTGACCCAGGACCTAACATTGTGAATTGTACCGAGCGCCATGCACTGTACTGAGTGACCTGTAACTGTGTTTGATAAGATTGGCACAGACTGTCATGGTTTCTGATCTGCATGATGTATCACTGATCCTGTGACCCAGTCCATATTGATCTGCAAGTTGTATCCAATGAACTGTCGTCTATAATTTTTCCAATTAAGGGACAACTTTGCGTGGCCAATCCACCTACTCTGCACATTTTTGTGTTGTGGGGGTGAGACCCATGCAGACACGGGGAGAATGTGCAAACTCCACACGGACAGTGACCCGGGGCCGGGATTGAACCCGTGTCCTCTGCTGCATGAGGCAGCAGGGCTAACCACTGCTCCACCATGCCCTCTTTACTCTGTGGTTACTATGTGATTGAGGAAGTGGTGTCCAGGCTGTTGGGCTGTTTGTGAAGGCTGCTTTGTGTGGGTTGTCTGTGTTCTGAGTTGAAATTTGTTCCCCACAGGGGAAGAGGCAATTTGTGTCAACAACCCCCTACAGACTGAGGAAGCGGCTCACTGGTGAGTGTGGGGAGAGTGGGAGTGGGTAGGGGAGAGTGGGAGTGAGTAGGGGAGAGTGGTGGTGGTGGGGGGGGGGGGCAGTGTTTGGGACAGTGCTGTGGGGAGGCGGGCTTTGGATAGTTGTGTGTGTGTTGGGGTGGGGGTGTGTGTGTTGGGGTGGGGGTGTGTGTGTGTGGAGGGGGTGTGTGTGTGTGGAGGGGGTGTGTGGTGTGTGGAGGGGGTGTGTGTGTGTGGAGGGGGGTGTGTGTGTGTGGAGGGGGTGTGTGTGTGTGGAGGGGGTGTGTGTGTGTGGAGGGGGTGTGTGTGTGTGGAGGGGGTGTGTGTGTGTGGAGGGGGTGTGTGTGTGTGGAGGGGGTGTGTGTGTGTGGAGGGGGTGTGTGTGTGTGGAGGGGGTGTGTGTGTGTGGAGGGGGTGTGTGTGTGTGGAGGGGGTGTGTGTGTGTGGAGGGGGTGTGTGTGTGTGGAGGGGGTGTGTGTGTGTGGAGGGGGGTGTGTGTGTGTGGAGGGGGTGTGTGTGTGTGGAGGGGGGTGTGTGTGTGTGGAGGGGGTGTGTGTGTGTGGAGGGGGTGTGTGTGTGTGGAGGGGGTGTGTGTGTGTGGAGGGGGTGTGTGTGTGTGGAGGGGGTGTGTGTGTGTGGAGGGGGTGTGTGTGTGTGGAGGGGGTGTGTGTGTGTGGAGGGGGTGTGTGTGTGTGGAGGGGGGGTGTGTGTGTGTGGAGGGGGTGTGTGTGTGTGGAGGGGGTGTGTGTGTGTGGAGGGGGTGTGTGTGTGTGGAGGGGGTGTGTGTGTGTGGAGGGGGTGTGTGTGTGTGGAGGGGGTGTGTGTGTGTGGAGGGGGTGTGTGTGTGTGTGGAGGGGGTGTGTGTGTGTGTGTGGAGGGGGTGTGTGTGTGTGTGGAGGGGGGTGTGTGTGTGTGTGGAGGGGGTGTGTGTGTGTGTGTGGAGGGGGTGTGTGTGTGTGTGGAGGGGGTGTGTGTGTGTGTGGAGGGGGTGTGTGTGTGTGTGGAGGGTGTGTGTGGTGTGTGTGTGTGTGGGGGGTATGTGTGGGGTGGGGGGTATGTGTGTGGTGGGGGGGGTGTGTGGTGGGTGGGGGGGTGTGTGTGTGTGGTGGGGGGTGTGTGTGGTGGGTGGTGGGGGGTTGTGTGTGTGGTGGTGTGTGGTGGTGTGTTGTGTGTGTGTGTGTGGTGGGGGGTGTGTGTGTGTGTGTGTGGGGTGGGGGGTGGGTGTGTGTGTGTGTGGTGTGGTGGGGGGTGGTGGGTGTTGTGTGTGGTGGGGGGGGGTGTGTGTGGGGTTGGGGGGGTGTGTGTGGTGGGGGGGTGTGTGTGGTTGGGGGGGTGTGTGGTGGTGGGGGGGTGTGTGTGGTGGGGGGGGTGGTGTGTGGGTGGGGGGGTGTGTGTGGTGGGGGGGGTGTGTGTGGTGGGGGGGTTGTGTGTGTGTGGGGGGGTGTGTGCGGTGTGGTGTGGGGGGTGTGTGCGTGGTTGGGTTGGGGGTGTGTGCGTGTGTGGTGGGGGGGTGTGTGCGTGTGTGGTGGGGGTGTGTGTGTGGTGGGTGGTGTGTGTGGTGGGGGGTGTGTGCGTGTGTGGTGGGGGGGTGTGTGCGTGTGTGGTGGGGGGTGTGTGCGTGTGGTGGGGGTGTGTGCGTGTGTGGTGGGGGTGTGTGCGTGTGGTGGGGGGTGTGTGCGCGTGTGGTGGGGGGTGTGTGCGCGTGTGTGGTGGGGGGTGTGTGTGTGGGTGGGGGTGTGTGTGTGGTGGGGGGTGTGTGGTGGGGGTGGTGGTGGGGGTGTGTGTGTGGTGGGGGGTGGTGTGTGTGGTGGGGGGTGTGTGTGTGGTGGGGGTGTGTGTGTGGTGGGGGGTGTGTGGTGTGGTGGGGGTGTGTGTGTGGTGGGGGTGTGTGTGTGGTGGGGGTGTGTGTGTGGTGGGGGTGTGTGTGTGGTGGGGGTGTGTGTGTGGTGGGGGGTGTGTGTGTGGTGGGGGTGTGTGTGTGGTGGGGGTGTGTGTGTGGTGGGGGTGTGTGTGTGTGGTGGGGTGTGTGTCTGTGTGTGGTGGGGGTGTGTGTCTGTGTGTGGTGGGGGTGTGTGTCTGTGTGTGGTGGGGGGGTGTGTCTGTGTGTGGTGGGGGGGGTGTGTCTGTGTGTGGGTGGGGGGGTGTGTCTGTGTGTGGTGGGGGGGTGTGTCTGTGTGTGGTGGGGGGGTGTGTCTGTGTGTGGTGGGGTGTGTGTGTGTGGTGGGGTGTGGGCGTGTGGTGGGCCGTGTGTGTGTGTGTTGGGGGGGGGTATGTGTTTGTGTATGTGTGTTTGATGGGGCGAGTGTATAGTGTGTTGGGCTGAGGAGGTGTATGTCGGGATGTGTGTGGGGGGGTGGGTGTGTGGTGTTTGGGAGAGGGTGTGGGGAAAGAGAGCTGCGATGTACCAAGGGAGGCTCGCGGTGGGCAGAATCTGTTTGAGTTCCTGATGTGTAAGCTTGAGACTGGCACCATAGGGATGCCCCAGCATTGAACAAAGTATAAATGGGAGGATTCCCAGTGACAGAACCGGCTCCCCACGGCCTGGAGCAAAGCAACTGTTCAGACTATCGAATGAGGGAAAAAGGAGCTGACTGTCCACTCCCAGGACACGGGGTGAAGGGGCTACACCCACTTGCAGGACAGAGGGTGAAGGGGGGGCCTGTCCGCTCCCCAGACCGAGTTTAGCTGTTAATTGTTTGTCCCAGATTCGGCTGATGTGAGTAGTGGCAGCGAGAGCGATTACTCTGCATCGGAATCAGAGGGTGGAGAGGAATGTTCCCAAGCCTCCGAATGCAGGCAGATTCCGGAAACAGTGGCTCCTGCTCCGACTCCAGGAAAAACGCCAGCCAAGAAGTCCAGGAAAGTGGCCCAGGTGAGCTCAGCACAGCTTGGTGAAATTGACTTTAACCCTGGTGAGGGTGGTGGTTGCAGAGTGGGTAGATGCTGCTGCTCTCTTCCAGAACCTGTTGTGGTTAACCGACCCCACCGGCCTGATGGACTTGCTTCCTTCTTGTGACAAGATCTGGGAATGTCCTGAGACACAGGCCTGTGCTGTTTGTAAGGAGAGAAAGCTGGTGCAGCCCAGGCTCCAGGCCCGGGACCCAGGTCCAGGCCTGATGTATGTAATCTCGGTGTAATGGGATTTCTGATGCTGTAATCGGTTTCTTCCCCCTGATTTTGGGTGGTGAGCAGACTGCTCCTGAGTGTTGTTTGTGCTGTACCCCATTTTCTAACGCCATTTGTTGTTTCTGACACTGTCTCCAGTGACGATGAATGAACTGGGAGCTTTCTCTGTGCTGGTTGTTCAGACGATTCGCTGCCCTAACCCCCCTCCCTGGGTTGCTACAACTTTGCTGACGTTTCATCTTCTCTTTAAGCCAAGCCACGTTGAGCTCTACTTCGAAGCTCACAGCAGTTCAAAGGTCCTGACCTCCGACCGCACGCTACAGAAGCTACAGACCCCGAAGTTAGATCAGGTACATGTTGTCGGGGGTTTGATCGATTGGGGGTTTTTTGTTAGTTAATCAGGAGTTAGAGAATCATGATGGTTGGACAGTAGTTAAAGATACAGATCAACGGGAAAACTGGAAGAGAGACTGGTCGCCCCCACCTGCTCCGCCCCTTTGGTCGCCCCCACCTGCTCCGCCCCTTTGGTCGCCCCCACCTGCTCCGCCCCTTTGGTCGCCCCCACCTGCTCCGCCCCTTTGGTCGCCCCCACCTGCTCCGCCCCTTTGGTCGCCCCCGCCTGCTCCGCCCCTTTGGTCGCCCCCGCCTGCTCCGCCCCTTGGTCGCCCCCCGCCTTCTCCGCCCCTTTGGTCGCCCCCGCCTGCTCCGCCCCTTTGGTCGCCCCCGCCTGCTCCGCCCCTTTGGTCGCCCCCGCCTGCTCCGCCCCTTTGGTCGCCCCCGCCTGCTCCGCCCCTTTGGTCGCCCCCGCCTGCTCCGCCCCCTTTGGTCGCCCCCTGCCTGCTCCGCCCCTTTGGTCGCCCCCCGGCCTGCTCCGCCCCTTTGGTCGCCCCCGCCTGCTCCGCCCCTTTGGTCGCCCCCGCCTGCTCCGCCCCTTGGTCGCCCCCGCCTGCTCCGCCCCTTTGGTCGCCCCCGCCTGCTCCGCCCCTTTGGTCGCCCCCGCCTGCTCCGCCCCTTTGGTCGCCCCCGCCTGCTCCGCCCCTTTGGTCGCCCCCGCCTGCTCCGCCCCTTTGGTCGCCCCCGCCTGCTCCGCCCCTTTGGTCGCCCCCGCCTGCTCCGCCCCTTTGGTCGCCCCCCCCTGCTCCGCCCCTTTGGTCGCCCCCCGCCTGCTCCGCCCCTTGGGTCGCCCCCGCCTGCTCCGCCCCTTGGGTCGCCCCCGCCTGCTCCGCCCCTTGGGTCGCCCCCGCCTGCTCCGCCCCTTGGGTCGCCCCCGCCTGCTCCGCCCCTTGGGTCGCCCCCGCCTGCTCCGCCCCTTGGGTCGCCCCCACCTGCTCCGCCCCTTGGGTCGCCCCCACCTGCTCCGCCCCTTGGGTCGCCCCCACCTGCTCCGCCCCTTGGGTCGCCCCCACCTGCTCCGCCCCTTGGGTCGCCCCCACCTGCTCCGCCCCTTGGGTCGCCCCCACCTGCTCCGCCCCTTGGGTCGCCCCCACCTGCTCCGCCCCTTGGGTCGCCCCCACCTGCTCCGCCCCTTGGGTCGCCCCCACCTGCTCCGCCCCTTGGGTCGCCCCCACCTGCTCCGCCCCTTGGGACGCCCCCACCTGCTCCGCCCCTTGGGTCGCCCCACCTGCTCCGCCCCTTGGGTCGCCCCCACCTGCTCCGCCCCTTGGGTCGCCCCCACCTGCTCCGCCCCTTGGGTCGCCCCCACCTACTCCGCCCCTTGGGTCGCCCCCACCTGCTCCGCCCCTTGGGTCGCCCCCACCTGCTCCGCCCCTTGGGTCGCCCCCACCTGCTCCGCCCCTTGGGTCGCCCCCACCTGCTCCGCCCCTTTGGTCGCCCCCACCTGCTCCGCCCCTTTGGTCGCCCCCACCTGCTCCGCCCCTTTGGTCGCCCCCACCTGCTCCGCCCCTTTGGTCGCCCCCACCTGCTCCGCCCCTTTGGGTCGCCCCCACCTGCTCCCGCCCCTTTGGTCGCCCCCACCTGCTCCGCCCCTTTGGTCGCCCCCACCTGCTCCGCCCCTTTGGTCGCCCCCACCTGCTCCGCCCCTTTGGTCGCCCCCACCTGCTCCGCCCCTTTGGTCGCCCCCACCTGCTCCGCCCCTTTGGGTCGCCCCCACCTGCTCCGCCCCTTTGGTCGCCCCCACCTGCTCCGCCCCTTTGGTCGCCCCCACCTGCTCCGCCCCTTTGGTCGCCCCCGCCTGCTCCGCCCCTTGGGTCGCCCCCGCCTGCTCGGCCCCTTGGGTCGCCCCCGCCTGCTCCGCCCCTTGGGTCGCCCCCGCCTGCTCCGCCCCTTGGGTCGCCCCCGCCTGCTCCGCCCCTTGGGTCGCCCCCGCCTGCTCCGCCCCTTGGGTCGCCCCCCGCCTGCTCCGCCCCTTGGGTCGCCCCCGCCTGCTCCGCCCCTTGGGTCCCCCCGCCTGCTCCGCCCCTTTGGTCGCCCCCGCCTGCTCCGCCCCTTTGGTCGCCCCCCGCCTGCTCCGCCCCTTTGGGTCGCCCCCGCCTGCTCCGCCCCTTTGGTCGCCCCCGCCTGCTCCGCCCCTTTGGTCGCCCCCGCCTGCTCCGCCCCTTTGGTCGCCCCCGCCTGCTCCGCCCCTTTGGTCGCCCCCGCCTGCTCCGCCCCTTGGGTCGCCCCCGCCTGCTCCGCCCCTTGGGTCGCCCCCACCTGCTCCGCCCCTTCGGTCGCCCCCGCCTGCTCCGCCCCTTCGGTCGCCCCCGCCTGCTCCGCCCCTTCGGTCGCCCCCGCCTGCTCCGCACCTTCGGTCGCCCCCACCTGCTCCGCCCCTTTGGTCGCCCCCACCTGCTCCGCCCCTTTGGTCGCCCCCACCTGCTCCGCCCCTTCGGTCGCCCCCACCTGCTCCGCCCCTTCGGTCGCCCCCACCTGCTCCGCCCCTTCGGTGGCCCCCACCTGCTCCGCCCCTTCGGTCGCCCCCACCTGCCCCGCCCCTTCGGTCGCCCCCACCTGCTCCGCCCCTTTGGTCGCCCCCGCCTGCTCCGCCCCTTTGGTCGCCCCCACCTGCTCCGCCCCTTTGGTCGCCCCCGCCTGCTCCGCCCCTTTGGTCGCCCCCACCTGCTCCGCCCCTTTGCTCGCCCCCACCTGCTCCGCCCCTTTGCTCGCCCCCACCTGCTCCGCCCCTTTGCTCGCCCCCACCTGCTCCGCCCCTTTGCTCGCCCCCACCTGCTCCGCCCCTTTGCTCGCCCCCACCTGCTCCGCCCCCACCTGCTCCGCCCCCACCTGCTCCGCCCCCACCTGCTCCGCCCCTTTGGTCGCCCCCACCTGCTCCGCCCCTTCGGTCGCCCCCACCTGCTCCGCCCCTTCGGTCGCCCCCACCTGCTCCGCCCCTTCGGTGGCCCCCACCTGCTCCGCCCCTTCGGTCGCCCCCACCTGCCCCGCCCCTTCGGTCGCCCCCACCTGCTCCGCCCCTTTGGTCGCCCCCGCCTGCTCCGCCCCTTTGGTCGCCCCCACCTGCTCCGCCCCTTTGGTCGCCCCCGCCTGCTCCGCCCCTTTGGTCGCCCCCACCTGCTCCGCCCCTTTGCTCGCCCCCACCTGCTCCGCCCCTTTGGTCGCCCCCACCTGCTCCGCCCCTTTGCTCGCCCCCACCTGCTCCGCCCCTTTGCTCGCCCCCACCTGCTCCGCCCCTTTGCTCGCCCCCACCTGCTCCGCCCCCACCTGCTCCGCCCCCACCTGCTCCGCCCCTTCGGTCGCCCCCACCTGCTCCGCCCCTTTGGTCGCCCCCACCTGCTCCGCCCCTTTGGTCATACACCTTGCCACCGAGCTCCAGGTGCCGAGGCTGTAAGCTGACTGCTTGCTTTCCGTTCTGATTCAGGAGACCTTAACGAGGCTACTGAGTGACGATAGTTCATCCTTTGCAGGAGAGCTCAGGCAGCTCAAGGAGGAACATGAGAAACTGTTTCACAAGTGGATGCTGCAGACACAGTGAGTAGAAGATACAAGACCCTCGATTGAATGATTAATGTGTCTGAAATTGCAGTGTCCAACACTGCAGCACAGTTAGTTATTCAGCTGTTCATCTGTTTCCTCTTTTTCTCTCTCCTCTCTTTCCCCCCCCCACTCCCACTTCTAGATTGGGATTCAGTCTCATCTTGTATGGTCTTGGTTCCAAGCGGGAGTTGCTGGAAGAATTCCGCTCTACGATGCTGGAAGGGACAGTCCATGTGGTGGTGAATGGATTTTTCCCGAGTATTACACTTAAATCAGTGAGTATCTGCGGAGCAATGACCCTGAAGTCAAACCAAGAAAGCTGCTGAGGGAGAAGGTTTTTGATTTTACCAGGACTGAACTAAGAGTGAATCCTGGACAGGAGGAACCCTTTTCGCCCAGCTGCCCTGTCAGGGGAGAGGAGAGGCTGGGGGAGGGGGCTGGACCTTGTGGGGGATTGGGGTGAAGGTGTGGGGGTGTTGGGGAGAAGTGTAGGGAGCGGGAAGGATTTGAAAGGAGCGAGGTGGGGGGGACGGTTTGACTGTTCAGAGTCACAGTGACATGTTAACCGAATGTTTGTTTGTGTCGCAGATTCTGAACTCTGTAACAGAGGAGGTTTTGGAACATGAAGGTAGCTTCCGTAACCCCGTGGATCAGCTCAACTTCATCATCAGGGCATTTGAAGAGGGTGTGTATCTGCAGAGTATGTTTACAGAGGGTGCTACAGACCCATGGAGGGATCTGTGACCTGTGGTGTGTTTAGGGGAGGAGGGGCGGTGGAGCTGTGTGGAAGGGCCTCACACTGTTGGGTTTTGGAGAGTATTTATTTGTGTGTTTCTCGCTGTCAGATTCCACACTGGATCTTTATCTTCTCATCCATAACATCGACGGACAGATGCTGCGAGGGTGCCGGAACCAGCAGATACTGAGCCAGCTCAGTACCATTCCTGGAATCCACCTCATTGCATCCATTGACCACCTGAATGCCCCTCTGAGTGAGTAACCTTGGTCTGTCCTGCTGTGCCCCAGTGGGTGGGGGTGTGTGTGTGTGTGTCTGTGGGTGCACACACACAGGGTTCAATACAACACTTACCCCTGTATGATGCCTTGAACCTCGGTGTGTTGGTGAAAGTGTTTTCTGGTCTCTGGCTCCCTGCTCTGGGCAGACAGATCGTCAGTGCTTCCTCTCCGACCACACCCTTCTCTGCTGCCTTGACGATGGGGTAAGAAGGCCCAGATCGATTGAGGAAAGGCCATGGAGCCGGTAGATCTGGGCTCGAACATGCTGTCTTCCCTGTTAGAAGGGGCGGGATGGTCTACAAATGGCAAACTCCGAATAACTGGGTGAGCCCCTGTCTATGATGGGGCTGAACTGGGTGGTTACAGGGGGTGGGGGCATTCTGTAGGTGTGTGGGGGCTGATGGCGTATGCCTCTGTGTTCGGGAGATGTTCGGGGTTTGGGTGGGTGAGAATCCTCTCTCTGGCTTCAGGAGACTGTCTGACCCTGTTGTGTTGTGGTTGCTGTTTGGCAGTGTGGGATCAGACTCGAAGCTGTCTCTTTAACTGGCTGTGGTACGAGGTGACAACCTTCAAACCTTACACCGAGGAGACCTCGTACGAGAACTCGCTCCTGGTGCGACAGTCGGGAGCCTTGGCACTGAGCTCACTGACTCACGTACTGCGCAGTCTCACCCCCAACGCCAGGTAATGGGCTCAGGCTGGCAGAGGGGGGCAGTGCGCTGACTGAATCAAGGGGGGGGGTGATGTGGGTTAGGGAGCATGAACATGACCCACGAATATCCCGTGAGTAGACGCTGAATGTGAACCATGCAGTGGGAATGAAGTTTGCAAATAATCGCGGGGATTGGGGAACTCTGAATTCTCTAACCAGGAAATGTTGAGGAGGTTGGGCCTGTGCTCATTGGAGTTGAAAAGAATGAGGGGTGATCTTATTGAAGCGTAAACAATCTTGAGGAAGATTGGCAAGTTAGATACTTGAAGAAATCTAGAACTAGGTGACACACTTTGAAAAGAAGGAGTCTCTCATTTAAGACTGTGATGAGGAAGAATTTCTTCTGAGGGTCATTAAGCTCTGGAATTCCCATCCTCCAGGGAGCAGTAGAGGCTGGGTCAGAGTCCTAGTTTTACAGCACACAAGAGGCCCTTTGCGCCTGTGCCAACCATCAAGCACCTATATTCCAGCACTTGTAAGCTGTGGCATTTCAAATGCTCATCTAAATGCTTCTTAAATGTTGAGGGTTCCCGCCTCTACCACACTTTCAGGCAGTGAGTTCCAGATGCCCCCACTCTCTGGATGATTTTCCTCACATCCCCTGCAGACCTCCTGCCCATTACCTTAAAATCTTATCTACCTATCCTGCTGCCTTGAGGGATCTATGGACATACACCCAAAGGTCCCTCCGGTCCTCTGTTCTTCCTCACGTCCTCCTGTTCATTGTGTATTCTCTTGCCTCGTTAGTCCTCAGAAAGTGCATCATCTCTCTCTTTGCAGGGTTAAATTCCATTTGCCACTGTGCCCATCTGACTAGTCCATCTACATCACCTTGCAATCTACGGCTTTCCTCCTCACTAGTCCTATACCACCAATTTTTGTGCCATCTGCAAACTTGACAATCATACCCCCACCCCTCCAAATTAATGTGCACCTACTGACGACAAGCAATCCACCACCGATCCCTGTAGAGCACCACTGGACACCAGCTTCCAGTCACAAAAATAACCAGTGGCCATCACCCTCTGCTTCCTGCCACTAAGCCAGTCTTGGATCCAATTTACCAAATTGCAGGATCCCATAGGTTCTTACCTTCTTGATCAGTCCCCCCCCCCCGCCTCCCCCCAGACAAAGCCATGCTGACTGTCTTTGATTAATCCTTGCCTCTCCAAGTGGAGATGAATTCTGTGTCTCAATGTTTCCAACAATTTCCCTACCACTGATGTTAGACTGACTGGCCAATAATGACCTTTTTGTTCCCTCCACCCCTCTTGAATAATAGTACCACATTAGCTGTCCTCCAGTCCTCTGTCCTCTGGCACCTATCCTGTGGCCAGAGAGGATTTGAAAATTAGCGTCAGAACCCCTACAATTTCCTCTCACAGCAGACTAGGCCACGTCTCATCTGAGCCTCGGGGATTTATCCAATTTTAAGCCCACTAAAACCATTAATACCTCTGCACATATCTGCACTTCTATCTCTCCCTGACTGTTTGTGTGCCTCCGTGCACCCGAACAGGCGCCGGAATGTGGTGACTAAGGGATTTTCACAGTAACTTCATTAGTGTTAATGTAAGCCGACTTGTGACAATAAAGATCATTATTATTATAGTACACTCCCAGCAATGTGATTGCCCCCTTTTTGTTTCCAGATTCTATCCATATGGCCTCATTTAAGGTGAACTCTCTCTTTTTCTCTTCTTTCTCCACCCCCCCCCCCCCCCCCCCCCCCCCGGCCAAATTAGTTTAAAATACCCCAAACAACACTCCCCGCAAGGATGTTAAACCCATTCCGGTTTCGATCCAACTTGTGCAGGTCTCCCCTTCCCCAGAAACCATCCCAGTGAACCCGGAAACTAAAGCTTCCCCCCTGCACCATCTCTTCAGCTTCGCATTGATATGTTCTATCCTCCTATTCCTATATTCACTGGTAATGGCACTAGGAATAATCCAGAGATTACAACCTTTTGAGGTCCCGCTTTTCAATCTGCTACCAGCTCCCTAAATCTTATTGCAGGACTTCATCCCTCTTTCTATCTATGTCATTGGTACCAATGTGAATCACAACCTCTGACTGTTCACCACCTTCAGAATGCCCTGCAACTGTTCAATGATATTCCTGGCACCAGGTAGGCAACACACCATCCTGGGGTCACGTCTGTGTCCGCAGAAACGCCTGTCTGCACCCATCACTGTTCAATCTCCTACTTGCTCTTCCATTCGTAATCCTCCCCCATTGTGCCACCACAGTGCCGCGAACCTGGCTCTGGATGTAGTCTCCATAAGAACCGTCGCCCTCACTGTTTTCCAACATAATGGTTCTCGAGAGAGATGCACTCTGGGGCTTTCGCGACTACCTGCCTGCCTCCCCCCCCCCCCCCCTTCTGACTGGTTATCCATTCCCTCTCTGACTGCACTTTGCCAAATCTAAAAACGTGCTATCCGCCAACCTCTCAGTCTCACAAACGCATGGCTGAGCCTCCAGCCGACGCTCAAGCTCCGAAACCGAGAGTTCAAGCTGGTCAAACCACTGGCACTTCAAAGGAGCGTCTACGAATTCCTATATGTTGCAGGCAGCGCAACACACGGGACTGAGTCTCCCCACCAAACTTTAGTTAAAAGGCTCTTACTGTAAATTTAGACCCAGTAGAAATTTATTTAAGATTTTTTAAATGCTAAAACTGTTTCCTTCCCTTAACGAGGCTTTTTAAAAAAAAAATTAAAATTTAGAGTACTCAATTCATTTTGTTTTTCAATTAAGGGGCAATTTAACATGGCCAATCCACCTGCACATCTTTGGGTTGTGGGGGCAAAACCCACACAAGCATGGGGAGAATGTGCAAACTCCACACGGAGAGTGACCCAGAGCCGGGATCGAACCTGGGACCTCGGTGTCGTGAGGCAGTAATGCTAACCACTGTGCCACCGTGCTGCCCCTTAACTTGACTTTAAAGTGGAAAAAACACCTTGCCCACGACCTACCCTGTGTGTTGGGAGTACTCTGCTCTGATCCGCTGCTCCCTCACAAGTCAGCTCCTGTTGTTGTAACTTAACCATTGTTATCTATATTCCTCAGTCGTTTATATGTATCAATTTTCTACACTAGATCCTTCCTCCTTTTCTCCAAATTCCCAATGGAGCCACTCTGTTCAGAAGTCACTCCTTTTCGGAATCCCTCTGCTGCCCGCCCAGCTCAGGCCACTTTGCTTTTATACTATTCCCAAGATCCCAGCAATGACACCTGGTTATTGGCATCTATTCAAAAGCAAATGCTTGCAACTGATTGACCGTTAGCTGCCAGTGGTAGACAGTCATGATTGACAAGGGAGTTGAGGGTTATGGGGGACAGACAGGAAAGTGGAATTGAGGCCACAATCTGATCAGGCTTGATGTTGTAGAATGACAGGGCAGGCTCGAAGGGCTGAACGGCCTACCTACTCCACCTAGTTCTTGTGTTTTGACATATTCTCTGTTCTGCCGCAGGGGAATATTTAAGCTCCTGGCTCAGTTTCAGTTGGAGAACAAGGATAACCCAGGTAAGGGGCTGGTTTAGCACAGTGGGCTACACAGCTGACTTGTAATGCAGAACAATGTCAGCAGCGCGGGTTCAATTCCTGTACTGGCCTCCCCAAACAGGTGCAGGAATGTGGCGACTAGGGCTTTTCACAGTAACTTCATTGAAGCCTACTTGTGACAATAAGCGATTATTATTATTAAGGGTGGGAAGAAAGTGTGAAAGGAAATGGGTGGGATGGTACAGGAGGCGACGGAACGGCTCAGCCAGCCACTGGTTCATGTTCTGTGGAGGGGCAAGACTTGCATGAGCCTACAATATTTGCTGCCAGTCCCAACACCATTGCCTGCATTGTCTTAAGCAGGATGGTGGTAAGGGGCAATTTGGCGTGCCTAATCCACCTACCCTGCACATCTTTGGGTTGTGGGGGTGAAACCCAACCAGACATGGGGAGATGTGCAAACTCCACACTGACAGTGACCGGGGGCTGGAATGAACCCGGGTCCTCGGTGCTGTCAGGCAGCAGTGCTAGCCACTGAGCCACCGTGCTGCCCCACAACTGCCACTCTTGAGGCTTGGACAGTGCATGGCTATCTATTGTGTTTCTCCCAGTGTTGGCTGCCCAAGTTGAGCCTTTTAACTGGGTCGTTAAACTGGCTATGTGACTGTGTCTCTCCCTTTTGAGTAGGATCCCACTAAATTCCAATCTTTACCCTCTTTTCCTCAGGCATGTCCTTCCAGGATTTCTACCAGCGATGTCGTGATGCTTTCTTGGTGAACAGCAACCTCACTCTGCGAGCACAGCTCACTGAATTTCGAGACCACAAACTCATCAGGAATAAAAAGGTAAGAAACAATCCACCCCACCTGAGCCAAGTGAGGAACCATCCCTGCCATGTACATACCTGAGCCAGGTGGACAGCATGGTGGCACAGCGGTTAGCACTGCTGCCTCACGATATCAAGGTCCCAGGTTTGATCCCAGCTCTAGGACACTGTCCGTGTGGTTTGCACATTCTCCCTGTGTTTGCATGGGTTTCACCTAAATTTAAAAAAAAACACCTGAGCTAGGTGAGGAACTTGTCTCCCAAAGCAGGATTCCTGCCTATTATAGCTCTCATCCAATTATAGACCCAACAGTTTTACAACAATAAATGGTTACCATTACTGAGACTCTCTTTTAATTCCAGATTAATTAAATTTAAATTTGGCTGCCATGGTGCAAGTTGTACCTATGTCACCAGAACATGAACCTGGGCCTCTGGATTTTTAGTCTATTGATGTGATCACTACGTCATTGTCTCCTGTTACATTCATGGTGCTTGCAGAATATCCATGGTTAACTTGTAGCTGAAGACTGTTTGAGTGGGTCAATGTCTGTTGGATTAAGTCTTCTGTTTGGATTTTCCAGGGTGCTGATGGTGTCGAATATCTCATCATCCCTGTCGATGTGGCTACACTCAGCAACTTCCTTGAAACGGAGGATAGGGCGACCTAAATTGAAGGGATGGATCCCCGGGAATCCCGATGGCTGCAGAATCCCAGGAATGAGGAAATTCCTTGCCCCAATCACTAGAACATCTTCAGTGCCTCGTGTTCAATGTGAGGGGTCAGAATGGAGATCTGCACTCCAGTGAGCCTTGCTTGTTTAGTATCCGGTAACCAGGTTAACCCTCCCTCCTATATCTGAGTTCCTGGAGTGAGAGCGCCTCGGTTTAGAGGGTGAGTTTCCAGTGCTATTCCCCTTTGGCAGGCTGATATTTTGGGTGGGTTGTTGCCCAATCTGCATGGATATTCTTTTTTTTTTGCTCCAGAAGGTTCCACCTGATGTTTAAAACCTGGTTATTTTGTTTACCGACTTCACATACCTGCTGTTATTGGCAAAGTTTTGTAAACCGATAAAAATTTCTATTAAAAGATGTTTCTCAATCTGCCACAGACTGCTTTGCGAGGCATGTTGAATTGAATTTCTTTACTCTCCCCCCGACTCCCTTCCCCCTCTCTTGCCGAGCTGCTATGTATGCAAGAGATTCTGTGCTGATGAAATGTATTTAACCTCTTTCTGCTCCCTTGTTCTCACTGAACCTGCTGATGGTCCCATTGCTCTCTGCTTTTGTGAACTATTCCTCTCCACACGTTCTTCCCCTCCTATTAACACCATCCCCACTCCGCTCAAAGAAAATCTCCATCCTCACCAATTAACCCTCCCCTCCATCTCTCATTTCTAAGTCTTCGAACTTCCCAAGTTTGTGCCCACCTTTCCCATAACTTGAATCTTTTTCAATTGGATTTCCTGCACTACCTCGGCACTAGAAGGGAACTAGTTGGTCACAAACGATGTCTGCTGTGACTGTGGTAAATTATCCCCCTTGATATTTCCTTACCTGCTTGCAGCCTTTAATACAGTTCGATCACACAGTCTTTCGCCTGGTCCAATCACGGGCAGGGAATCACCAGCCATATCCTCTCCATCGCCGAGATCGTCCGTTTCTGCCTCAGCTCATTGACGGGAATCCTCATCCATGTTTTTGTTATTATCAGACTCGCCACTTTGATTCAAATGCTGTTCATGAACCTAAACTCATCCAAACCTGAGTGTACGGGCAACACTCGGTTCACTCACCATCCCTGTGCTCGCTGACCTACATTGGCTTTTGGTTCGACAATACGTCTGATTCAAAATGTGCAAACCCTTTCATGGCCCTGCCCCTTTACATCTCTAACCTTTTTGAAACCACAATTCTAGCCTCTTGCCTGTTTTCAGCACTGAAAGCTAACGCGCAGGTGCAGCAAGCATTGGGAAGGCAAATGAAACGGTGGTCTTTAATCGCGACAGGATTTGAGTACGGGAGTAACGTCTTGCTGCTATCGTATAGAGCTTTGGTGAGACTGAGCCTGGCACATCGTGTACAACTTTGGTTTCCTTACCCAAGGAAGTCTTGCCACAGGAGGCGTGCAGCGGAGGCTCACCAGACTGATTCCTGGTGAATCTTTGGAATTCTGTATCCCAGAGGGTTGTGGAGACTCTGTCATTGAGCGTGTTCAAGACTGAGATTGATAAGATTTCTAGATATCAAGGGGTATGGAGATAGTGCGGGGAAGATGATGTTGCGTTAGGTCAGCCATGATCTAGTTAAATGGCAGAGCAGGCTCAAGGGGCTGAATGGCCTCCTGCTCCTGTTTTCTATGTTCCTGTCTGTCTGCAGCTGTGCCTTCAGCTGTCTAGATCCTAATGTCCTAGAATTCACAAACTTTTCTGCCCATCTTTCCTCAGGACGCTCTTTAAAATCTAACTCTATGGTCATGCTAATGCCTCCTTATGAGGCTCCAGTGCTTTTGTTTAATAGCACTGCTGTGAGGTGCCTTTGGTTGTTTTACGACATGAAAGGTGTTTGTGCAGCAGACGCATGCACAAGCAGGTTGTGTTGGCGATGGAAGAGCAATATTTGTGACACCACCTGGGGGCAGTCTATCACCATTTGGTCCAGTGAGTACATAGCCAAAGTTATTGAATAATACCTGTACACTGAGAATGGTGGAAACAATCCCATGACTGATTGGAGCTCTGTGCACTGACTGGATGCACTGGGAGCAGAATGTACTGTAGCAGCTCTGAAAATGTCACTGTGTATGGGCCACATTTTTCATCTTTCACATCAATATGATTACCATGTCAGCCTGGGTGGGTTTGCTGGTAAATGGAAGCTGGAGCACAGGGAATACATTGACTTGCCCTCCCGCAATATTTAGAGTGTAACTGAGCATCAGACTATCGCTAGGTGAATGTCGGGAGAGTATATAGCCAAACACCAGTTGAGGGATGGTACCATAAATACAATGGAATATTCTCCACTTGCCTGGATGAGTACAGCTGCCAACAACACACGAGAAGCTCAACACATCCAGGACAAAGCAGCTGCTTGATAACACACACGTCCACCAGCTTAACATTCCCTCCCCCCACCCCGGTGTCACGGGGGCAGCAGGGTGTACCATCTACAAGATGACTGCAGCAACTCCTCTTGACAGCACATTGGGGCCGCACGGTAGCACAGTGGTTAGCACTGTTGCTTCACAGCGCCAGGATCCCAGGTTCGATTCCGGCTTGGATCACTCTGTGGAGTCTGCATGTTCTCCCCGTGTCTGCATGGGTTCCTCTGGGTCCTCCGGTTACCTCCCACAATTCCTGAAAAATGTGCAGTTAGGTAATTTGGACATTCTAAATTCTCCCTCTGTGTACCCGAACAGGCGCCGGAATGTGGTGACGAGGGGATTTTCACAGTAACTTCATTG